>NW_020290670.1:19475-125575 GCF_003184585.1 Aspergillus saccharolyticus JOP 1030-1 | reverse complement strand
CCCCAGAGGAGCTAGAAGAGGTAGAGCCCGCAGAGGAACTAGAAGAGGCAGAGTCCCCAGAGGAGCCAGAAGAGGTAGAGCCCGTAGAGGAGCCAGAGGAAGCAGAGTCCCCAGAGGAGCCAGAAGAAGCAGAGTCCCCAGAGGAGCCAGAAGAGGCAGAGCCCGCAGAGGAGCCAGAATTCAATCCAATACTCGCCATCGGAAGGGCTGTCGCAGAAGCAGTCACCGGGCACACTGTAGTTGAGACAACCAGAGTCTCGGTAGTAACAAAAGTGCTCTTTGCAGAAGCAGGGCAATCCAAGACGGCGGAGGGACACGCCGTGACCGTTGCGGTACGGGTACTTAGGATAGTCGAAGTCGTGCTCCTGCTGTCTTCAGCTCCTGGCAGGCTAGAACTCAATCCTCCCGTGACCGAGGCACCAGGGGTCGGTTCAGACTGGAACATTGTGACGGGGCAGATGGTTGTGGAAACTACAAGAGTCTCAGTTGTGAGGTATGTGCTCTTTGCAGAGGCAGGACAGTCCGTTACGGTCGATGGGCAAGCGGTGATGGTCGCAGTGCGAGTGCTGAGGACGGTCGACGTGATGCTTCGGCCCTCCGTAACGCCCGCATTGCTTTGAGAAGGAGCCTCAGGAGCAGTCATGATTGCAGTTGACTGAGCTTGGGACACGCTTGTGGAGCAGATAGTCTCTGAGACGGTTATTGTCGCGGTGACATAGGTTGTTCTTCTTGTGGATGGAGTGCCAGAAGTCTGACCTGCATGAGAGGCAATGACGCCACTGCCGGAATGGGGAAGTGGTGTGACTGAAGACGCGGCCGTGATCACAGTGGAAGAAGAACGAGTGACTCCAGAAGCTGAAGGAGCTATTGAAACAGCACCCGAAGAGCTAGGACTAGGAATAGTAACTGGAGATCCCAACAAAGACACAGCAGAAGAGAAGCTAGACAAAGTAGCTGCTCCACTTGAAGAAGGAATTGAGACTGCAACCGTGGAGAAGGGAGATACGGCAGGAACAGATCGATGTTGAGTTTGAGGACTGGGAAAGGAGGCCACCGACGACGAGAGCGGAGACGGGAATGGAACTTGCGAGGAAGAAATCTCGATTGGAGTGGTCGGAATCGCGGCCGTTGTTGGTGTGACTGTCGGCGTAAGAGTGATGGTCTGGGTAGAACATGATGTGACCGCTGGACCAATAAATTGCACGTTGTCAAGGTCGATAGCTGCTCCGGAGTACTCGGTGGTGCCGGTACAATAGCCATAGATCTCGAATGTATGTGTGCCAGAGGTGGTGGGATAGTAGCTGAAAGAAAGAGTGCTCCAACCAACAGTGCTTGACGAGACAGACTGGGTGGCACTTCCAAGAAGGCCGGCTGTAGTGAAAGAGTCCATATAAGCCTTGATATAACAGGTCATACTGGCGTGAGAGGAGGTTGGCTTGATGCGATACTGGAATGATCCGGCATATTGGCCATTCGTGATGAACGCGCTACTTCTTTGGTATAGAAGTACAGTCACTGATGTGGAGGTGGCGGACGTCTCACTACCTCAGTATTAGCATACGTTGAGTTGAGGGTCCCCGATATCTGTTGGTACTTACACAAATAGGGAGCCGTCCGCTGCATCGCCTGAGATGACATTGCCGCTGGTTCCAGAGGCGAACCCCCAGCCAGCAATTCCACTTTCGAAGGATGGGTTCGAAAATGGATTGGGAGTTGATGTCGCGCATGTCACGACCTCGGTTGTTCCAGCGGAAACAACAGGGAGGAGGGAATGCGAAAGCAACAGAAGCGAAACGAGAGACTGTAGTCGAGGCATAGTAAGGAACGAAAGTCTGCCTGGAAGGAAAAGAAATGAAGAAAAGCAAGTGAGACTGGTCTGTCTACCTGACAGTCGGAGTCTAAAAAGACAACGAATGTAAGAACGAGAGACTGGTTCGGAAGAATGAAGGAAGGAACGAGGGGACGCCCTTAAGAACTGAAGCCAGCCTCGTACTAAGGTATCCCATTCTCTTCGTCGCCTCAAGCCAGGCTAAAAACACCGATGATACGAGAGCTAAAAACAGTCAGGCAAAAAAGGCCGAGCTGCGGCTGAACACCATTGAACAATTCAGGGGAATCATCCATTGCGGCCCCAAGCCTTTTGCATAGTTTTGAACACGAATCTCCACAGTCACCGGATTGTAGACATCTTAGCCGAGATAACCTTGTGGTTAGTCAACAGCTGATGACCTCTCGGGGGGTCGAAGTGGGACAACCTCTTCTTAGCGCCCTTCCTGGAAGCCAAATCTGGCGATGTGCTGCTCGCCACGAAGCAGCTTTCTTGAGTCCCGCCAGGTGCTGCTGCTGCGGAGAACAAGATAAACAAAAGACTACTGACTCTTGACTGCAGACTGTGCATCAGGTAATTGCTACCACTAAGTAATCTATATTGAGTTCATTCACGACAGAAATTCCGGATCAACCGTGAACAGAAATTTAAATCAATCCAACCCGCTAAAGCAACATTACAACAAATATTTTCAAAATGAACACATGTGTGGTACACATATATTTCCGAATAGAGAAGCATATGGCATGGCTGGAATCAATCCGGCCTACGATTTACCGAATCACCAGGTTTCCTATAATGAAATTAGGATCCATCAATTGAAGAGCCAAAATGTGAATGGAAAACTTACGGCAATGTACTGTCCAGCTTCCTTCTTATTTGCCCAGAATTGTTTCGCTTCCTCCATGTTCAAGTTGCCTTTGGCCATAGCAACATCAACAAGAGCATCCTCGACGCCCTCGCCCATACCTTTGCCGCTACCACAGACGAAGACTCGACCATCCAGAGCGTTAATCACGAACCATACCAAATCAGCCTGGTGGCGGACTTCTTCCTGAACATACTTGCTCTCACCGCGGCGGCTCTGGACTACCGTGCGCACCTTCTCTTCATCGACACCCCATTCTCCACGATAGAGCTCATCCAAGAGGGAATCGCGAACACCCTGCAAGACCCAAACCTTGTTTGCGCAGTTGGCTGACTGGAGACGTCGCTGTACGAATCCGCGGAAGGGAGCAATGCCTACACCAGCACCGATCAAGAGCATAGGCCCATCAGATGTGAACTGCTTAGCCAATGGATTGGCCATCAAGCCCCGGAACATAGGGACATGAAGATCGAGGGTGGAAGGGTCAATACCCTTCTTTTCCGCCTCAATCACTTGGCGTGCGAGCTGCTCAAGAAATCCAGATCCGACACCCGTACGCATACCTCCTTTCCAGTCATCCGACTCCGCAACAGTCACCGCTACTTCAACAAGACGACGAGTCTGAGTCCCTTTTTCCTTGCAGGATAACAGGGGATCTTGAGAAAGGGAGTAGAAGCGAGGCATGAGAGTATTCAAGACGGATAAAAGATGATCCAATGGAGGTTGAGCTGAGGGAAAGGCGTGCAACAGTTGAGACACAGTTATGTGCGAACTAGTGCGCAGGTCACAGAAAGCACCTTGTCCTTGGGCAGAGGCCAGGAACAAAAGGATCTTCTTTTCGTTTGGCTCACTGGCATACTCGGCAAGTAGTCGGAATAGTCCCTTGGTGGGTGCATAACTCTGAATGTCTGAACACCAGTTCAATAGCTCCCTTCGGGTGGTGATCAACTCACGGGGCTGATCGTCGCCCCAAATTGTGGGCCACCGGCCCTTTGAGGTGCGTACGGTGATTTTTTTGTCGCGAATCGACTTAGGTACACCTAACATGGTGAAGATGTCGTCGACTTCTTCAGTCTTGTTCTTGGGGCACACTCCAATGGCCCCACCCACAACGAAATCAACACTGCCGCTCTCCGCAGGATAGTCCGTTACATCGATGTCAAAATGATATGTACGCTTCTCAGCACCGGTCTTGGTCAGTTCCCGGGCATGGTGCAGAGGCGCACGAAAGACGTCATAAGGGGGGTGAGGTTGGACGAAAGAAGGCGGGTGGTTCGGAGAGCCTAATTGCAGGTCTACTGCCGATTTCGGAACTGTAGAGAAGGAGACCGTCTTTTCGGGTAAAGAAACGATATTCGTTAGTTCGCTGTCCAGGGTGAGATAGGCGACATTGAGCTTGAGGCTCTGATAAGCCTGATTGTCCGGAGGAGTTACAACGTTCGCTCCCGCTACTGGAGAAGGGATATTGGCCAAAGGCTGGCTGCGACAACAACCACCACCGCAGCACAGAGGCTGAAGCTTCTGAGTCCCAGCCACACCCACATTCTCCAAAATTCTTCTCATGTCTTCCGAGTTCTGGGAAATCAGAACGGTGGATGCTCGGCGCTGCTTTTCAGGGCCATCTTGAACCGAGGACTTTTGCAGGGCTTCCTCTGCATCCGACGAAAATTCTGTGTCGGGAGTCTGCGCGGGAGTCGGCGATTCGGAATCCGTGGATTCGGGCACGCGCAATGATGGTGAGGAGATGCTGAAATTGATGTCGGTTACAGATAACGCCCGGACTCCACGAGGCTCTTCAGGAACCGGATTATCGGGATGGGATGTCGAGGACAATGGGATGCTCTTGTGCTCCCCATTGGACGGGAGGGGAGGTTGTGGCGTTGCCAGCCTTGACGAAGGCGCCTGAGGTACGGCGTGGACTATGGGGAGAGATGGATGAAACATCAGTTATGCGTCAATGAACGGCCGTGGTGATTGGCCACAAGGCGAGGACGTAGGAATGATGAAAGAAGTGATTTACCCATTGTATTTTTGTATAGAATATGGAACACGCAAAAAGTGCACCACGACTCAGAGCCTCTATCGATATCGAAGAGGCGCACAAAGAAAAGAGAAAATTGGTCTAAGACTATGAGGTCTGGCGGAGGCGATTGCTGGTCGAAGAGAGAATTTAAGACAAAAAGCAGTCAAACGGAAAGAGGGTGAGCGCAGGTAGTGGCAAGTGACGGTATACACTAGGTCCGTGGACACCGCAAATCAGATGGGCATACAGATAAGGACGAACGACGCAGGGAGCAGATCGGAAATGAAAGAAGTTCCCGGAGGAACAGAGCGATGCTGTTTCAGGAGGGTGGGAGGAGGAAGATGAAGAGGAGGAGGCAAATGGTTGAATGTACAATGTGCCTGGAGCGAGACGGCACCGGGAGGATGGTTCCGACTGCGCTAGCACCTGTATGTATCAAACAGGATCTCTTGTTCGGAGTGAGTTTCTTCGCTCGAAAAAGAAAAACCAGATGGATTGGGAATCTAAAAAACGAGAAAGAAAAAGCCCCGAAAACTCGCTGGACAGAGAAAAAAAACCGATGAGCTCGGGCACGTGCGAACGTTACCAATGACGGGTTCAAATAGGGGAGAGAGAATGCGAGGCGAAAACCTGCACCGAACAATTATTCAAGAATGAAAGCATGACTTTGGTTGCCACCCGGTGAGGAAATAATGTCTCGTACAGATCCATCGATACCCGGTTCCAGTATCACTCCACTGTAACTTTACCAGTCCACTTACAACGGACCATTCGGGAACGGTTATCCCACGATAGGTATCGAACGGGTGTCGAATTCCATCGTCTTCCGCCATTATGCCAGGCGACTGGGTACTGCGAGCGAACAGACCCCAGTCTCTCCGTGGGGTAGGTCTTGATCTGCAGCTAGTTAGCGGGTTTTTTTTACTAGAGTCGGTAGTAATCGGATTATCGGAGACCTTTGAGTGGGAAAGCTATCACGAGTTGGAGGTACTGTGAATGGCATGCAAGCCCAGAAGCTGATCTGCTTCTCCTCTTGTGATCACTTTACCTGGGTCCAGGTCATCACCATTCCTGAAAATCCCATTGCTCGATAGGGGGATAGCATGATGCAGAATTATGGATTCATCCGGTGGCCTGACGACAACGGCAATAGGACGGTAAGTGACAACCGCCTAGCAGCCGAAGTACGTTACTGATCTAATCTGATCCGGGAGCGGCCTGTCCCTCGGCTAATACATGACTTTACTCGGCTTAAAAGGAAACACAAATGCAATGGCCCAAATTTCAGCTCAGCCATCAGGTCCATCTGAAATGCTCAAATTGATAGAGCACTTGAGAGCGAGAAATAGTAAGTGGGGGATGTGTGTTTGATCAACAGTACCTTCGCAGTAGGTAATGTCTGAATCATACGTTACTACGTATTGCCTTTGTGTAGCCAAGCCAGGGTGTCCTCTTCCGGATCAGATAAGTGGCCGGCGGGACTTTTCGCTCCGGTTTCATCCCACCCTTTCCTTCCAACACCCGCAGCAGGACGAAATACCTAAGGCAGAAAGATACATTGTACTCCTTCACTCCGGCATAGCAGAAACAAGTTGGAATCTTTGCCTGTAAAATATCGATTCCTCACAATCGATAGACCATGCTCCTGCCAGAAACAGGTTGTTGGGACTAAATTTTACAAAACCAGGATTGACTGTCGACAGCCGGATACCAACGAATACTGTAATTCATGTAACAGGTCCAGTAACCAGACCGTGTGGGGCCATCCGACATCGGCCGACAGAGTATCCGTATCAATCAAATCAATCAATCAGATAGCTGTGGAGACGCATGTCTTGTCTCAACCAGCTCCAATTCTCCAGGGAAGTCCTCAGGGGCTCGATGACCACTGAACCTTGGCGCCCAATCTCGTTAAGGGCAGCCGCGTACCCCATAGATCGCAAAGACCCGGCGTGCCGACTTAACCCATTCTCGAAAAGTCTAGGTGCCTAGCAGGCCATCTGCCATTTTCAAACAGGGTTTAAAAATCGATGTTATCCGCGACGGCAGGTCCATCAAGTCGGTCATATCTGATATCCGGCGAATATACGGGAGAAATGATAAGTTGCCGTTGAATGATTTCTCGTTTGATTTATGGCAGCTGTGCTGGGTAGGAAGGAGTTCAAGCTTCATCGGTCAGAAAGCACGTCAAACACGCGATATAAAGCCAACCTTCCTAGTGGACGAGACTAAATTAGACTCATTGGAGTACTTCTTATCTGATCGCGCTGAAACCCGATTGTGCGGAGCGAAAAGAGTGAAAGGAGCAGACTAATCCAAGGCCGGAACTTTTTCGTAGCCCAACAGGCCGTCTAGACCGAGCACACCATCAGTCTCCTCCCGCTTCAGTACGAGCAAGGCGTTCCTCCTTCTTGATCCGCCGGGGTGAGGGAAGTTTCTGCTGACAGTGACCTGATCCATCGCATATTCAACCCTAAAAACTTGAAAATCGCGCCGGCCTTGCTCTGATTGTCTCGCAACTCAAGGAAGCGCTAGTTACCAGAGCCCCGTTTCATTAGACTGGCGGGGGTGTGCGTGCACTGCGTACTCTGTACACTGCATACAACTGCTAACCGGCGGCGTCCGACAAGGATGGACGGAAGCCGATTGGCCCAGCGAAATCAGTGGCGATCTTGGAAGACGTGTGGTGGCCCCAAGACAGGCAATACTACTAGTCTGTTGCCATAGTTGTTAACTTCATGACGGTTGAGAGTCCATCTGGGTATTTGATACAAATCCATACCGATTCAGAAGTAACATGATACTACTCCCGGCCTTATACGATTACGCTTGCTAGCTCAGAAAGGGCTTTTCCATTACGGAGTACATATGCAATGAGTTTTGGAGCATGTAGATGATGTCAAACAGTTCCAGTTGAACACTGCCGTATGGTTATTGCCTCTAGTCCTCGCCGGAGTTCCTCCGCGGAATCCGACGGGATAAGGAGCGAGAAACTGAGGTAAAACCCCATTGCTTAACTATGGCAAAGCCCATGGGTTCAATACTCGACTACTATTGAAGCTCCCCCGCCTTCCTCATCAGAAATTCAAACGATTGAAGTAAGAAGTCACAGCACGGGCGGCAGACTCGCTGCAAACAATAGGCTATACAAGACGCCCGTCTACGGGCCTTTTTCCCGGTTGAATATTTGACCACATTGATGGCAGGAGATTTTTTGATTAAAAGTTTACTTCAAATACTATCAATGCCTTCATTGCTGTGACCAAATATCCTAGCATGTACACGTGCGAACACATGGCAGAGCGATCTGCCCTGCAATACATTAGTATTTCTCATTACACATCCGGGTTTGCGAACTCGTGGCCATTGAGCGATTATGTTGAAGACCATGCCCACGAGTTTCCATTGTGTAGCAGAGGGACAAAGTAGGCACCCGCCAACATATTACACATATCGCAAACAAATGAACGCTCAAGACCTACGATCATTGTGAAAGCTTCCTACAACTGGCGTACCAATAGTTGACCAGGCTTGACCTGCAAGTGCCTTCTTGGCTAGTGATGTTTTCTCCTGAGGTTAGAGTAGATGAGCAGCTGACCACAGGGGTTATGTTTTCTTCTTCCGGAGGTGGTACCAGCATCTCGAGCACGGGACGGATCATAGCCCGATCTTAACATTCAACCATGATAATGCTTTCATAGGACCAAGAATCGGTGAAACTCCCGCACGATGAATGGGCCTTCGTCCTTGTCACAGAGAGCCTGGTAGAGGCAGCTTCATGTGTGATCCTTTGCGAGAACGGACTGTTTTAGACTAGCTAATGATAGCAGTCAGACTAACGGGACGAATTCAAATGCGACGGCTATACTCGCTCTGTACAGGCATCCAGAAAGATATTGGCAGCAACCCTTGGCCGTGGCAGCGCACGGATAGTGCTCAACGGGGTGTTCGACATGCAGAAAGACAAAAGTTCTTAAGCAGGAAAATTTGAACCTTAATTTATACAATGACTCAGGCACAGCTTACCTATTTGCTGCTCCTGACTCATGATTTTAAGCATCGGATCGAAAAGTCAACTCTATGTACAAAGGAGGAGTAAACCCACACCGTAAGTGCTAGGCATTGATTTTGAGCTTGAGAGCGTTCACAGTGAGTATCTGCCATCGATTCACGTTGCAGGGCGCCTGAATGGATGCGCCTCAGTATTCCTGCATTTGAGTCAGATATTTCCAATTCCAATGACAATTGGGCACTGGTATAACACTTACAGGACATATTCATCCAGGTTGACAACATCTGGGTCGGAGAAGATCAGGTAGAAGTATTTAAGGGTCTCAGCTAGCCAGAAGCTCTCCATGTAATCCAATTGCGGTGAATCAACGTCGCGCACATCTGCAATTGCGGCATGAGCAAAGTGAGTCCGAGTCATCTTTTCTATGTTTTGAAACATTCGCCATGCAGCGTCCTGCAGTTTTATGTCGCCCGTGATACGATATAGTATAAACACGGATTCTATCGCCTCCGGTCTTTGGACGACGTTAGATACATGCCGGTCGCACACAAATGGAACGGGGAATATCATACCTGAGGTGATACTTCGGGTCTGGAATATCAACCACTCCTGGTGGCAGCCCGTATGTCTCAATTAGTGACTCGGCTTGCTGAGTAGGGTTATTAGAGCTGGACTTCTTTGCCAAGCGATGTCGTACATCCTGGTGCCATTTGCTTTCATCCCAATGGCAATCCTCCGGATCACGACATGCGCTCAGATGGAGTATTTCTGGCATGATGCCCGTTGGCATGATGTCGTATGCCCATATGCAACCGTCGGCCAGCTTCCGCGCGATAGACAGTTCTTCGGGACGTTCAAAGACTTTAGACCCAATGCCAATAGTACCACCCAGGAAACATTTCAAGTGCTCCCACTGAGGATCAAGTTTCTCCCTACTGTGAGAGATCACGTTGGCCTGGACATTTCCAGCGAAAAGAATGTCCTGATTATCTTTTGTCATTGGGCGGAAAAGCAGACGGCCCTTAAGAGCTCTCATGAAAGAGTCGTACATGTTGCGATACTGAGTTGTTTGGGCTCCAAGTAGCATATGCTCCTTGGGAAGATATTCGTACGTAGAATCAGCCATCCCTCCGATAGTAAATCTGGGATCGCTAAATTCCATGTCTTGTGCATTCACCAACATAGGCCACAGCCCGGGCAATTTTGTTTGTTCCTGGTTCTCTTCAAAGAAATCCGTTATTCTCTGGATCGCATCAAAGTACTTAGGATCGTGAGTCAGCTGGGACATTCGTGTAAATTCTAGACTGAGAGAGCCCAGTTCAGCAAGGATAGTTTGCCGACTGGGCATAATACCATGACCTCCTGCAGATCTAGAGACTGGTCAGTTTATGTTCTTGTCCTAGAAGTGTATTTTCATGGGCAATTAAGACCTCTCGTCATTTTGGTCGGTCCGGGTGTCCTTACCTCGTCCATTCCCATCTAGATTGCGGCATTCTGTTACGGGTGTCGAATGATCCATAAATCATATCTGCAATCTCAATGGCTTTTTTGAGCAAAATTGGGTGCTTTCCGTTGGTCAAATCATGAGCCCCCAGGAGCCCGCCCAGGTAGCGAATGTTAGTCTCAAAAATATTGATTTGCAGAGCATGTGTCGTTGAAAAGTCGATAAGTTCGAGAGCTTCCAACGCCTCTTCGAACTCCTTTGTCATGCCCATGATAACGAGAGAATCAAGAGAATCAACGAGCGTAGCTGCCCACCCAGCAAATGTCTCGCGATGGCGCCCGCTGAGGGGTGACAGCTCGTCACGTAACCAGGCATTGTCTCGGTAACCCTTCCATGCATGTTGGAACGCTTGTTTCACCGCGCTCTGTCGCCTCCTTCTCCGCAATCGCGCAAGCCACGATTCGCTCCGAAATTCATACTGAATCTTGGGTATAGTGGAGGGCTTCGTTGTAGGAAGTGGGATATAATCATCGATTGGATGGTGTTCGGCATGTTTGGTCCAATGGATTTGGGTACCACTACTGGATGCTGAAGTCGAAATGGGATGCTGCGCATGGTCATTGGCATGCGGATGTGGTCTTCTCGCCCCGGGCGGTAGACTGGAGAATAGACTATAGGTGAGACAGATGAGAATAATGGTTGGAAGGAGATAGCTTCTCCGCGCGTAAATCATGGTGATCGGTCGATTCAACGAAGTAGTAAGGACACAGGAGAATAAAAAACATTTGACTGAGAGAAAGGACAGCCGTCAAATTCCGGCCCGAGAGTCTATAACATAGAAATAAGCATAAATTTCGAGTGCAGGCTCGATACAAGACGCAGTCTGAAGTCACCCGGCTTGGGAGTCCGAGACCAATCCTGTGCAAAAGAGCGAACGAAGGGGGCGCTTCCAGGTTCGTCGGACCCCTGGAAAAAAGGTACTGTCTAAGAACATGATTGAAAAAAGGCATATGTCCCGTATATAGCCGTCAGGGATCGATCACCCCTGGTCCCGGGGGAGGGAGCTTGGGGATCTTCTCTGCTACATCAGGCTAGGCCAGGTTCATAAGCATGAGTATCATTGGTGATTTCAGAATCATAAGTGGAATGCTGTATCAAACAGGTCAATTGCGTTTTCCAGACAGCCAGTGGGGGGTGGCATGCTGATCGCAAAGAGGAGACAGGACGCACCAGAGTGGCTCAAAAGCGCAAGAGCTTACTACAGAAAGTAAGAGACGGACAAGGGAAACAAGCACCACGGCGGGAGGATCTGCCTATTGCGTAAGCTGGTGGCGCTTTCGACCCTGGCTGGCCGCGGGGCCTGGAATCCCAAGACATAAAACGGGTTAAGTGAGACTCAGAGTGGTGAGAATTTCTATTCTTAACCTTTTAACATATCCCGCGGAAAATGGCCCCTTGTGAGAAGGGGAATGAAGAGGGGGCAGAAGGGTCCCTTTGGCAAGTTCTCAGCCTCTCCCGCCTCTTGGTCATCGCACTGATAGTCAGTTATACCAGGGATGCTGAGACTTGTCTCCTGGGAATGAGAGTGAGGCCAGCTAGGGTCTAGAAGGAGACAAACTACTCCGTAGAAGCACGCCCTCTTCGGGGTTGAGAGGGTATCGGATTAAAAGGTGTATGTGGAGAAAGGAGGGGCCCAACTTCCCAGGGATCCAGTGTCGTCGCATGGACTAAGTTAATTACGGAGTATGATTAATGGGAGTGGAGGCGGGACTGCGGGCGCAGAGAAGCACGGCTGGAACTTGGAAGGCTGGAAGCAGGAAACTTCTTGGTAATTTGGCACCTACGGAGTACTTGGTCCAATCCCTCAAGCTTTGTTTGCTCTGTTTGTATCAACGCCTCGTCGGCCAGGCATCGACGACTCAACTACAGCGAAGACTAAGTTAAGTTACAACATTCGTTCCGCTTCAGAACACCGCTACAATACATAAAAGTCAGCATATGAACAAGCATATGATCGAGATGCAGAAAACCCCGTACTTTCCTTTCAATCAGTATGCTAATACAGGAGCAGATATTATTGGAAAGTAGTATACGCCCACGACGGCCGTGCCTCTGTCCTTACTGGACCTTGTATGCAAGTCTAGGCCACTTGCTCTCATATTCCCTTCGATCTTCACACTGGGCTTGTCTGCACAAGGGTTGCTCTGTATCAAGTCTTTTGCTCCATAAAAATGCCCATCACAGGGTAAACATGCCATTAAGCACTTCTTGCATCGTGCCTACCCATTCACAACTGATAAAACTACTGTAGGGTGTACTTTATCCCCTCTAATCCCAATGCCTCAACGGCGCTCGCAACGGTGACTGAGCGCCTCCATACTGCTCTTGCGGAAGAGCCAACCCTCGTCGGCCGGTGGTTTCTCGAACACAAGCTCATGCGCGACACGCCATCGTGTCTTCCAGTATCCACCCCTCAGCAGCGCCAAGCGCAACCGCGCTACATGCAGTTTCTTTCACTTTCCCACCACCCCAACCACGGTTTTATTTACACCTCCGAACCTGTCCCCCCCCTTCGGACTAACTCCTCAGACCAAGCAGCGAACTCACCTTCCTTCAGCAGCCCATCGTCATCATCGGCCGCCCAGTCCACTGCCGGCCCCATGATCATGACTACTGTCCCGCTAGCATCTAGCAGCACACTCTTCCAACACTTCGGCTACGCCTGCCAGCCTTTCTGGTGCCACCGTCACACGGTTACCGTGCCCGGTGGCGCCGTCTACGATGTGGGCGACTTCCGTGTGCGTGTTGGGGATGTCCGCCAAACGCAGCCGGCAGCGAGGATCCGCGGCACGGTGGTGGAAATTGAATGGCTCGGTCCATCCTTGGTCAGCTTGATTAATTCACAGACTCTGGCCAAGAAACTGGGCTCCGGTGCATTATCTGCAAGGACTGCGGCCGCGGCCGCTGACGAGGGGGACGTCGATTCCGGGGTCGACGTGGCCTTCTTCCCGGAGGAAGTGGAAGAGGCGGATATTGATGCTGAGTATGACGCGAGTGCAGCGCTGATTCGGGAGTTCTGGGCTCGGCTGGGGGTCGAGGGAGCGCGCGAGGCTATTCAGGTGGCGGATTTTGGGAAGGAGGTCAAGGAGCAGCTGCGAAGGCTCAAAGCGTCAAATCTACAGAGTTTATCCGAGCAGGAACTTGGACGTCAGCCGGATGAAGATCCGGATCCGGCGGCGGGAGTGGATTCGGCGAGACAGTTCATGGAGATCTTCAGGTTCAATCGGTAATGCCTCTATTGAAAATACGTGGCTGATATAGAATTGAACGGCAAATTATCAGGTCTATGATACCGTGAAAGATATTTATCTCCGAGGCAATCGCTAGATTCTTATTAAATATCCCGAGTGCGTATGCTATTGTACTTACAGAGATGATATCGATGAAGATGAAGTGGTTGTAACATGCTTCCCTTCAAGATCTCTTGGCATGCTGCAAAGCTTCAACCCTAGAGCATTCGGTACTTGGCAATCTACATTTACATGTCAGGTTATAAAGATTGACCCTTGACCTCTGGCTGACAGGAGAATGCAGATCATAACGAGGCAAAGCGCCAAGCTTTGGCGCAACCAGGTTTCAGCCGAAGAACAGCATTGTACGTGGGTGAAGCACACAAGTAATGCTCTATCTTGTTTGACAGCCGGGACTCGTTCTGGATATGCTGATACTCGAACTCAATGACGATAGAGATGACTATGGCAAGTGAAAGTGGTGAAAGTGCGCTAATGTCCAGCCAGTGTTGACCGGGGTCGAACAAATAGACTACAAGAACCTGTATCACGGAGAAGATGGGAATCTGCAGAGTACACTTCTTTGCCCTCACCCTTTCGCTAACAGAAAAGAAAAAACAAATTGAACATCAACAGCCGTCTATTTTTGCATCATGAGCTGGACAAACTCATTGTCTGTGGGGAAAGGTATAATCGTTAATCATCGAACAGAGTCCGGATGGGAGAAAGTGAGACTTACAGTCAATACGACCGTCACCGTCCTGGTCTGCCTCACGGATCATCTCATCGACTTCGTCATCAGTGAGCTTCTCACCAATGGAGGTCATGACGTGGCGCAGCTCCGCGGCGGAAATGAAGCCGTTGTTGTCGCGATCGAAGACTTTGAAAGCCTCCCGGATTTCCTCCTCAGAATCGGTGTCTTTCATCTTACGGGCCATCATTGTAAGGAATTCTGGTACCTGTCAATCTTATGCTCGAGCTCCACTCATCACCATCACATACCGGGAAAGTCGATAGTGCCGTTGTTGTCAGCATCGACCTCATTAATCATGTCCTGGAGCTCAGACTCGGAAGGGTTCTGGCCCAGGGAACGCATAACAGTACCCAACTCCTTGGTGGTGATTTGTCCTGTCATGTAAAATCAATCAAATCTTGTTCACTATTCGGGAGGGTGTCATGGTTGTAGCGTCGTGATAATCATGGTACCGGGTGGATTGATTGAGGGGTAAGGACTGCACTAACCATCGCCATCCTTGTCCTGTTAGGGATTACAAGAGCATCAGTAAATATTGTTCTAAAGCACACGTCCAAGTATCGAAGACGCTTACAAATAGGGAGAAGGCTTCCTTGTACTCGGAGACTTGCTCTTCGGTCAGAGAGTCGGCCTGAAGAATGGGATGTTAGCATTCCTGACCAGTATTCCAGATCGATCTGCCCCGCAAAGTGGGGGATTTTCAACACGACTGGACGGGAGGCCTGAAGAATATGAACAAACCATGGTTAATGAGATATATGTGATATGCTCACGAATATGTTGGGCAAAGAATATAGTCGGGGAATAAGAGGAGGAGAAGTGAAATCGGAGGTTTGATAGGAGCAGGCGAAAGTAGTGGTGGGGGAGGAGGAGGAGGAGTCGGTAATGGTTGTGGAAGATGATTTAAGGGGAACCCGAATCCATCATCATAATAAAAGGACCATTGAGGGTGATTGCCTGGCAAGGCGGTCGCTTATGCCCGAAACGTGACCCGCCTGGACCACCATGTGTCCTCAACCATTAATTATTTATTGCTACATGATTGATTGAGTTAGGTCAGTAGTCAATCTGCTATTTTTGCTTGCTTTGCTTGCTTGTTGTTGGTCGTTGCTTGCCTCAGCCACCGCTGCATGCTCCTTTACTTGTCTGTGAGCCCTATGTAATAATTGTGTCCTCGTGCGCACCAACCCTCGTAGAACTGAGTACTGTCACGGTACTGTACATATATACTCAAACCGTGGATCCTCATCAGTTCCAAAGCTTAAAGGCAGCAAATTCCGCAGCTGTATCCTAGGACCAAGTTTGTGTTCGGATACATTTTGAAATATGTGAAAGATTTCCTACTATACCAGCCACTGCAACGGGTGATACTGTCAGACTTTGGTGTCTGTCACGCCCTTTTTCACGTGTGGAGATACTGTCTGGCATCAAGATGCTCATAAGGACTATCTAGCCCTTCGCCAAATAATTGAATCGAAGAATACGAAGGAGGAAGGCGATCTCGGTGTCACCAATGATTGGGAAATACTCGGGTGATCATGGATACAAATGTGATAGACTGAAATGTTCGGACTACTGTAGGATAATCAAGCTATTTTTTGTTACCCTGCACCAAGCAGTGTATTCGAGACCCAGTCAGTGCAATCATGGCAGCAGTACGCGAGCTGCTCGATATCATTCTACTAGTATGATGCATTCATGGCTCCAAAATACATATAAAAGTATGCATAGTACTATGACATAGCAGGGCCGAAATGAGTGGAACGTTCAATATCAAGCCTCGTGCCTTCACCCGTAAGGTACCTGCTGGTCACATCCCGTGCATAGTCAATGGAGAACACCGAATGAGATCAGGGTACAAATCATTCAACGTTAACTAATTTGACTTAGATGGCTGACGTAATTGCGATGATCCATCCATCCATGCCGTGCCTTCTGAAAGGGGAAAGGTGCCGGATTGGCCTTCATGTGCTACATGTCCGGGAAATTGAGCTGCCGAACAAGTACAGCGACAAGTCCTAACCGACGCATTGGGTGCATTCCACTCACATGGTGACAATTACATGACCATTGTGCCCTTATCAACACATCGCGGGCAAGAGCCTCATCTCGGATCCACCTAGTACCTTGTCTGACCGACAATGATCAGGGCAGCTGTCTAAAGGCGCAAACCCCCCTCCCGTCAACGGAACACCGCAAGTCAAGGCACGCTTACAGTCAATTCCCACGATGTGGCGGGACCGCACCAACCTGTATTGCTGTCCCTATACTGATTGAATATGTGAATTTGAAGCGCTGATCGCTCGGGTTATCCCAGTTACATATCCTACCGTCAGTCGTTCACACATCATCCAGCCAAGAAGCCACGTTATCTCGGCGCCTCCAATGGCTTCTCTGATATCCCTTCACAATCTGAAGAGAGCCGCAGACTCATTACTGAAACGGGCGGATCGGACGAGGATGGCGACGCAATTATTGAGATGGACGTGTTACCCCCGCGCTGGATCGACGTACAGGACGAAGTGACAGAAATGCTCGCAGAAGCCGCGCAGAAATCCTCCCAGTTGGATAAACTACACCAGAAACACCTCCTCCCCGGGTTTGGCGACGAAGATATCAAGAAGCAGGATGAAGCAGCGATCGAGCGACTCACCCAGGACATTACGCGCTCTTTCCACGCATGTCAGAAGGCCGTACAGAGGATTGAGATAATGGTACGGGATGCCAAACAGCAGGGCGGCGTCAGCAGCGGAGATGAAACCATGGCGAAGAACCTACAAATCTCGTTGGCCGCCCGCGTGCAGGAAGCCAGCGCTCGGTTTAGGAAAAAGCAAAGTAATTATCTTAAGAGTAAGTCTATCCGCTATCATTCCCATTTGGAACCTCAAACGACTGGCTCATCGCGCTGACTTTGGCTGGCCGGCTGGTAGAACTGCGAGGCTTGGAAGGATCGTCCTCTTTTGACCGATCGCCGACCCCGATGCAAAACCCTTTTACTGATCCCTCCCTCATGGAATCGGATGCGGACAAGTCCTTTTCCCAGTCGACGCTTATGCAGACCTCTCAGCGACTCTCAACGTCCAGTGACGCCGCTATTGTTCAACGAGAACGGGAGATAAATGACATTGCTAAAGGCATTATTGAGCTGTCGGACATCTTCCGCGAGTTACAGGCTATGGTGATTGACCAGGGTACTATGCTGGATCGGATAGATTACAATATTGAGCGTATGGGAACCGAGGTTAAAGCAGCAGATAAAGAACTCAAAGTGGTAAGTTCTATGTGTTGTGCCGATTCTATGAATTTGGACTAATCTGAGTCCTAATAGGCTACCAACTATCAGCGGCGCACGGTAAAACGCAAGATTCTCCTCCTCCTGATAATCTTGGTTGCAGGGTTGTTCATTGTATTATTAGTCAAACCTAAGAGACATGACTCCCCTGCGCCTTCTTCACCAGCACCAGAGCCACTCTCTGCGCCACATTTTCAACAATCACCCGGATTGCGTTCTCGCGCGTCTAGTTCAAGTTATCGCAAAATGAGACGGCCGTTCTTGTCTATGGTCCCAAGGGACAAATGGGTAGATCCAGATATATATCGATAGTACTTGCTGTCAAATCAACACTCTTGCTTACTGAAGGCGATACAGCGTCATTATTTTGTAGCAAATACTAGCAGCAGCCGAGCAATATCACAATATACTTGTAAAAGCGTTTCCCTATCGAGGCATGGACGAATAGCAGGGTTTTGAGTATGGGCATGTGCCTGTGGAAGATAACACGAAGGGGGATTGGAAGCTAGTGAATAAGTCGTAATTCGGACCGGGTCACTTGGCCATTGACATACATATCAACCTATTCAACCATTGGCATCAATTCTAATGATTGCCTTCCTGTTTCAAAAGTTCGGCAACATCAGCATCTAGGTCCCCGCTCGCGAATTGAGCATAGTCCTCATCATTGTGGGTGACCTTGCGCTTCTTGGTGAGAAGGCCATTTGAAGTATCAAAGGTCGCTGGGGCCAAGTCCGAAGTGCGGTATGATGGGTTAAGGGATTGCTCGATGCCAGGGAGTGTGAATCCGGTGGCAACCTGGGGTTCGTTTGTGAGCCCTGGGATTGTCTCCTGCGGAGCTTGTTGCGGAGAGCCGACGGGTGTCAGTGCCTCGACAGGTGGAGGTGTCAAAGCCTCGACCTCCGGCCGAGGCATATCTGCCTCTCCCCCGAGTCCGAGGTCTCCATGGTTGGTCTCAGGCGAAGCTTCCGCAGACAGACCTCGCATGATTCCGTCCTCGACTTCCCGCTTGGTTGCCTCGGTCCCGGTCTTTCTTTCTCCGAGCTGCGTAACGAGTTTTTGCTCTCTCGAGAGAGCAGAGCGATTGGTCTCCAACAATTTCTCGAGACCGTCAATTAGAGCCAACCGTGATTTGATGACCTCCGAAACCGAGCTCTCGGCGTTGGCCAGCGCCTTCAGTAATTGACTGAGTCGCGCGGCGTGCACCGGAGGAGTAGGCAACGGGTTTTTGGGATCGTGTAACTTATCATACTCCGCATTGGCAGCGGTAGTAGATGCAGTAGATGTCATGGTAGCTTTCGAAAGAGCTACCTGTAATGGAAGCAGAGGCTGTAGCTCAGACGGAGTAGAGCCGGACGAAGTTGAGAAGAGAGATCCGCCCAGGGGCGGTTTCTTGCCGGTAGAGCGAGATTTATCGATTTCTGATAGGACATGAGCGCAAGTTACTTGGGGTTGTTCACGCAAGGCGTCCTTACCATCTACTCGAGCCTCCACGACATCCTGAATCGAAGGCTCAAATATCGCACGCGATCTCCAAACCTCTATCACCCGTCGCAGCTTCTGCTGAATGTCGTTTGAGGCACCCTTGTATGCGGTGGCTGTAGCCTCGGCGATGATCTTATGAATGTCAGCCTTTCTCATGAATAAATCGAAGATTGGAACAGTACAGACCGGAGAGAATGCGAGGAGAAAGTCTTCCTTGCGCCGTGCACGCGACTGTTGCACGACCTCTGGGTGGGTGTCAGTCATCAGGGTTCAGGCCAGCAGTATGTGCCGTACGAACCATTCGCAAGGTAAATCAAATTCAGTCGCTTCGGCGCGGGCGATTCACGTAATTTCTGTAGCCATAACTGTGCTGTCCGATCTGCATGTCGTCTATTATTCGCGAATGTGGTCAGTCAAAGCCAATTGACAGTCCGTGTCTATCAAGAGAATCTACCTGTGGAACATGACCCATTGTGCAACCGTGACGATGCCTTCCTGAGTCTCATTTAGCGCGGAGAGCTTGGCTTTGACGGCGTCATCGGAATAAGCCATCGTAATATCGTAGCAAGCTGCACTTCTTGAGGCGGCACTCTACTTTTGCGCAATGTAGAGGCAGGATGGATGACTTCGGTATGTTTAGACCGGCGACTCGACTTGTTATAGGTGGATGTGTAGCGTGTATCGCGTTGAGCCGCTTATTTGACACTGAGGATACAGACAGAGTGAAAGAATCATGCAGCAAGTTCAAACAAAAGTCCAGATGAGTAAGAGAGCATAGAGAGAGAAATTACTGTGGTGAGAGTGAAGGGCTCCTGAGGAGTAGTCACCCCTCTCCTCCAATGCAAGCTGCAGTCTAGCTCTCTCACCGCCCTCACCGGCAGAATCTGGGGGGTTCTCCAATTGCCCGTCCAACCGTGCTGTCCGCCCGCATCCTCAACCCGCCAGCTGGTACCTTACATCTTAATCCCCTCCCATCCCTCCTCAGTTCTTTCACCTCCTGACTATAATTTGACTTCACTGTGGATGATCGCATACTTCATCTAACATCACAACCCGATCAAACATGGCAGACCGCTTTCCTTCATTGGAGGATTTCTCCGCGGGTGAGCAGCCGCATCATCGCCGCCTCTACTACGTTTAATACTGACCCCGTCGATAGGCCAAACCGAGGTGGTGGATAGCAATGGTGGCTCAGATCAGAATGACTTCCTGGCTCGCGAAAGAGCCATGCTTGGGGATGATGCCGAGCAGTTTGCAACCCCTCAAGACCACGTCGCTGCCGCAGAAGACATAAACGACCATGACGATCTACTTGGGGGTGGTGCGGATGCCTTCCCAGCCGCAGGCGATGCGTCTCCTCACGAGATGGCCGGTTTCGAATCCTCATTCCCCGCTCTCGATACACAAAATGAGGCACGTACTGCGTCCAATCTATGAGCAATCATATGTCAATAGTGCTAATTCCTTCCCAATCGAACAGCAGGTTGCCCCTGGTGGTACAATCACTGGAACGGGAGCGCCCTTCCCGCCCACCGGATATACCAACTACACTTCCCAAGCTCCCGACGAGGAGCCTGAGCCCGTCAGGTAACGCCCTCCCAATCCAAATCATATAACACTTAATAATCTCAGTCTTCACCCTTCCGTCCTTATGCGCTGCACATATTCTGACTTTGCGACTACTCCAGGGAATGGCGTGAGAGACGAAATGCAGACATTCAGCGTCGTGCCGAGATCTCCGAGGAAAAGAAGGAAGCGACAATCAAAAAAGCGCAGGAAGACATTGATGATTTTTATGTCTCTTACAACAATAAGACGGATAAGCTGCGCGCTCAGACCCGTGCTGAAGCTGAACAGTTTCTCGCTAACAGGGAAGATACATCTTCTGGCGGCACCAGCTGGGAACGCATTGCAAAACTGGTAGACGTATCTGGGAAGGGTAGCAAGGGTGGTGCTAGTGGATCTGGCAAGGAGCGCTTCCGAGAACTGCTGCTCGACCTCAAAAAGGACCAGAACGCCCCCGGTGCCAGCGGGGTCTAGGATTCACAACACTGAAACAAACGGTTGGCGCACTGGACCGTGAAACGAAAGTCTTCTGGGACTATACCTCATTACTTCTACTTCAGCGCCATTCTCATGAACATCATGTTTTCCCGCATTGACTCCAAGGGCTTCACGTTCCCCACTGACTTGAATATACCTATGTGGATCGATTGAGTTCGTGGCAGCAACCTAATTACATGTTCTCTTATTTTATTCTCATTACATGTTTTGATATTTTTTTTATTCCCTTCCTGTAGCTAGATCGTGCATATTGGATCACCGAACTTTTTTTTATCCTCCAACAAATTCTGCAACGTAACACAAAAGCAGAGCTTGAGACTTTAATTTCGCCAGGCTATTGCGTGCTTGAACATACGACTTCATCGATTCTCTGACTGGTCTGGAAGTAGCCACATTGCGTAAATTTATTCAAGTACCATTCTTATATGAACAGTGCTCAGTCTAATTCGGTGATGTCACCTCCTGGCCCACCTATCTCCTCTTTCTCTCGCTTGTTATCCGCCTCAATTTCTTCCAACTTCTTCCGACCTTCCTCAGTTGTAGCGTCAACAATGCCCTCTTCGAGACTTAGCATGCCGAATTGTCCCAACTTCTCAACGACATCTTCAGCCTCTTCAACGCTCAATCTGCCAAGGACCTTATTGACTTCATCAAGGGACTCCGACGCTAACGCAATCTGCATTTCTTTCGAAAAGGACTCGAAGACCTTGCGCGCCTCGATCTCCACGGGATCTTGACTCTCGGTCGCAGGTATAGCAATACTGATTTTCGTGTTGGGATCAACTGCATGCAGTTGAATCTGCTCCACACCAGCCGGGTCGTTGGATGCAGAGCCATCCTTGGCAAGCTCTGCAGCACGAGTCTTAATCTTATTATAGGTCTCATTCACATCGTTCCGGAAGAGAGTTCCCGCTTGGTGATTCGCCGTTGTGATACTACATGTAAGTTGAGCTGTTAGCATTGCTTTGATCGAGTTGAAACTTTATTCACGCACCGTTTGAAAAATAGAGAGATACCGTCACGCCCAAGAGACCGGCAGTATTGCAGCAATAATGCTTGATGAACACACTGACGGGCATAGTCATCCTTGCCTTCCATCTGGCTATTGAAAGCCTCCACGAGGAGGCCATCGGTTTCCCTCTCGGCAACAATCTGGGGATTCGCGGAGATAAATTGCAATAGAGCGCGGTAATCGCTGCGGTCAATCTTTGCAAACCGCTTGGCTAGGTCACTGGCCTTCATACTCTCTGGGTCCTCCTCCTCATCGTCATCCCCAGTGGCAGTCTCTCGAGACGAAGAACCAGCTGATGCTCCAGGGTTCAGGAGCTCAATTGTCTCTGTCTTCGCCGATGATCCCTGGCTCTTTGTGGCTCCCTCCTTAGCGATGTGCGAAGTATTAAAGCCAGTGTGTAGCTGATCGCTGGTAATCTTGCTGCTCTCTTCTTTTTCCAATTGCGCAAGTCTTTGTTGAAGCTCCTTCTGTAAACCCTGCACCTTATCCTTGTGTCCCTGTACGCCCTTGATATACTCCGCAAAAAGCTTGTCATCAGTAACTTCACTGATTTCCTTCTTGACCTGGTCAACTAGAGCACCCATCATCTGGGAGTATTTGGGCTGCTCCTTTTCTTGCGTATGGACTCCCTCCGGAGGTGGGGGAGGCAGATCCTCCGACGGGTTACTGGCGAACTCCATTAGGGCCTGGAAGACAAACTCTTCGGGATTCTTTGAGAAGCCTTCATTCTGCTTCAGTAGAGTAAGGAGCTTATCGATGCGGACCAGCAAGCCATCGTTGATTATGCGCTCATACTTGAAGGTTTGTATCTCATGGCGGCGCTGCACACGCTGCTGGTGAATTTGAGCTTGTTTGGCTCGGATGAAAGAACGTTTATCGACGTTGGGATGAACTTCGATGTCGGAGTCATCTGATAGCTCGAGAGCATCCCACTTGCTGTAGTCGAGAACCATGGTGGATCAAGTATGTATAGCTAATGAGGGGTAGGGATGGTGCAAACAGCAGAGCAGCAACTATACGAAGTTCTGCAAAGAACAGTCTGATGCGGTCAAGGCGGAGAGTTTAAGCTTAGAAAACCATTCGTCCGTAATCAAGGAAGAAGTGTGCGCAACCACAGCACGCAGATGCGCCAAAGCCATCGAATGCTCTCGACCAGCTTCGATAGCGGCGGAATTGCAACGGGCGGTGATAGAGGGCAGAATCGTCGCCGATGCGAGGCCGAAGCGGCGATGCTCGGGACCGGAGGTTGAGCGGACTTCGCGGCTGGCCTTCTGCACTCTGGCATTCCCCTCCATTAATCTCACATTCAGCCCTCGAAACAGCAAGTCAAGCTCTTCTATGCCATGTACCCCATGGCTTTCGAGAGCAACTAGTCGGACATGGCATCCTAGTTTTCTCAAAACGCCAAATTCTTCAGCAGCCATCTGATTCCGCTTTCTACACTCCTCAGATATGCGCGGAGCTGGTTTCCTGGCCTCCTGGCCTCCAGGAGTAGCCGCCAGGCAGACAGCTCAAAAATCTGGAAGGATAGTCTCGAATCTGTATTCGCATAACAGTGCCTTTACTCTTGAAACGGCTCCAATTGGTTACAAGAGACAGGTTTTAGGACCATCATGCCTAATACGCAACTACCACGGAACCTCTCTACATTCCAGGTCGCCGCTCTTTCATCTCAATGGCGCATGGACCGCAATTGATCGGTCTCAATCACTCCGCTATAGTTGTCTCTTCTCGTCTGCTACGAGATCACTATATGCCAAGCCTACCGGTCGAACGACACCATCACAAACCGCAAAAGATACAACACAGGATAAGGACGAAGAGGATTTGGACAAAGGCTTTGAACTTTCTGAACGAGCAGCTCAGGCAGCTCAGGTTAATCTGCGCGCGAAGCTGGCCAAAGATGGAGCTTCAGGAAAGAATGCTGGCTTCAAGGAGATCTGGCGACTGCTATCCATTGCCCGCCCCGAGGCCAAGAAACTTGGGTTCGCTTTCTTCTTCCTACTCATCTCTTCGGGTATCACGATGTCTATTCCATTCTCTATCGGTAAGATCATGGACGCAGCTACCAAGCCCCCGGAGGTCAATGAAACAACGGAGGATGGCGGCCCGGATCAGCTTTTCGGTCTGAGTGTACCGATGTTCTATGGTGCACTAGCCGGAATCATGACCCTAGGCGCTGCCGCTAATTATGGTCGCATTGTCATACTTCGTATTGTTGGCGAGCGCATTGTTGCTCGGCTCCGCTCGAATTTGTTTCGGAAGACCTTCATTCAGGATGCGGAGTTCTTTGATGCGAATCGCGTTGGTGACCTGATCTCCCGTCTCGGCTCCGACACAATTATAGTAGGTAAAAGTATCACCCAGAATCTCTCCGACGGCCTACGAGCGACAGTCAGCGGTGTGGCTGGGTTCGGCCTCATGGCTTACGTCAGTCTCAAACTGTCGAGCATTTTGGCGCTTCTGCTTCCTCCAATTGGCTTAGGAGCTTTCTTCTATGGAAGAGCGATTCGAAATCTGAGCCGCAAGATACAAAGGAACCTCGGAACTTTGACTAAGATTGCCGAAGAACGTTTGGGCAACGTCAAAACTAGCCAGTCATTTGCTGGTGAGATTCTGGAGGTCAACCGTTATAACACCCAGGTTCGCAAGATTTTCGAGCTCGGTAAGAAGGAGTCTCTCATAAGCGCGACATTTTTTAGTTCGGTACGGTACTCTGGCTGAAACATCATCAATCATCTTCTGACCTGCTCATAGACCGGATTCATGGGTAATATGACCATCCTTGCTCTACTCTATGTTGGCGGTGGAATGGTTAAAACAGGCGCTATCAGCATCGGAGAGCTCACATCATTCTTGATGTATACCGCCTATGCTGGTTCCAGCATGTTCGGTCTCTCTAGCTTCTATTCTGAATTGATGAAAGGTGTCGGTGCGGCTAGTCGTCTATTCGAGTTACAGGACCGGAATCCAACGATATCACCCACCAAAGGAATCAAAGTTGAATCTGCTCGTGGCCCTATTCGCTTTGAAAATGTCTCCTTCAGTTACCCTACCCGCCCCGCTGTTCCTATCTTCCAGGATCTTAACTTTGAGATCCCTCAGGGTACGAACGTCGCCATTGTTGGACCGTCCGGTGGAGGCAAGTCTACTATTGCCTCTATTTTGCTCAGATTTTACAACCCCACCGGCGGACGCGTTCTAGTCGGAGGCAAGGATATCAGTGAGATGAATGCCAAGTCTCTCCGCAGGAAGATTGGTGTAGTCGCGCAGGAGCCAGTCTTGTTCTCCGGGACGATCGCCGAAAATATCTCTTATGGAAGTCCCCATGCGACTCGCTCAGAAATTGTAGCAGCTGCCAGAAAGGCCAATTGCCAGTTCATCAGTGATTTTGTGAGTGGCTCGGCAATGCTGGTTACATCCCCTACTGACGTTCTCGCTAGCCGGATGGTCTCGACACTCAGGTTGGGCCTCGTGGAGCCCAACTCTCTGGTGGACAGAAGCAGCGTATTGCTATCGCTCGCGCGCTGATTAAGGATCCCGATATTTTGATTTTGGATGAGGCGACTTCTGCGCTCGATGCCGAGTCGGAGACCCTCGTCAACAGTGCCCTTGCTGCCCTGCTTCGTGGCAACAACACGACCATCAGCATCGCTCATCGACTTTCCACGATTAAACGATCCGACACGATAATCGTCCTTGCGCCTGATGGAAAAGTCGCTGAACAAGGCAGCTATGAGGAGCTCAGTGGTCGCCCTGATGGCGCTTTTACCAAACTCATGGAATGGCAAATGAGTGGCGGTGACGCTACTCCTCCTCGGGTGCCCGTGAATCCCGAGACAGAAGAAAAGTTGTGGCAGTTAGAAAACGATGGTGCTGAAGATGAAGTTGAAGAGTCTCCCGAGGGGTCAGCTCAGCAGAAGCAATAGCAGGCATCACTGCACATCTTGAAGCATTCTTACGTTCTATCATACATGTTGGACGTTCTCAAGCCGTGTAGACTACCAGGCTTGCTTTTCAGTTCGGGGGTGGCTCATATATACTTGTTCTTAGAAGGTAGGACGCCTGATGATGTATGTAATATCTTTGGATTTCTGTTCTTTTCCTACTGTTGCTGGATGACTGGATAGAGAGATCGTACAGAAATACCCAACTCTCCTCAACATTTTAGTAACTTAGTATTTGACTAATGACTTCGTATGTTGACTCGATAAACTTAATAACTTGCTTGTCTTAGTCACCCGAGCGTGACCTGTTTGCCTGTCTTGGCAGCTGTCCAACACGCCCTCATGACCTTCTCTGCCTCTCCTTACCGTCACTTCTCGTCATGCAAGACAACTATGGATTGATATTCATGCTGCCTGAGTCCCGCCTCATCTCTTATCAAGGGACTCCTTCACAAGCACGACAATGGATCGTTTTCGCAGATTATTCGCTCCCCAAGTGACGTATGAGGCAATCCAGCAGCCTGCCGCGGCGGATACCGATTCGGAGGACAATGAATCTGCCTCCCCGGGTCCCCAACAGGCCCCTTTCTCCTCATACGAATACGCCGTGTTTCTTCTCTTGGGAGTCTCTATGCTTTGGGCCTGGTACGTTGAATGGGAGGGCTGGTTGATTAGCGAGCTGCTTCTCTTCACCCATTGTTCTCCTCGTATGGCACCAGCTTGCTAATTAACTGTCATGACTCGATTACTCACCGCAGGAACATGTTCCTCGCAGCGGCTCCGTACTTCTACCATCGATTCCAGACAGACGACTGGACCGCGACTCACTTTCAGCCTTCCATCTTGACCGTTTCGACAGTGACCAACTTAGGCTCCTCATTCATCCTCGCAAAGCTCCAGAATGGAGCCTCCTACCCCAAGCGGACAGTTGTCTCGCTGTTGATGAACA
Organism: Aspergillus saccharolyticus JOP 1030-1; assembly: GCF_003184585.1. Classification (NCBI taxonomy): domain Eukaryota; kingdom Fungi; phylum Ascomycota; class Eurotiomycetes; order Eurotiales; family Aspergillaceae; genus Aspergillus; species Aspergillus saccharolyticus. Next base: position 98,607 of record NW_020290670.1, on the reverse strand, counting down.
TTGTGGTCTTCACTTTCCTGGCTTTCTCGACTATATTCATGAAAGATGTCTCCGTGGCCAACTACTTTATCTTTTTGCTGTTCATGGTCTTCGGCGCAAGCCTTGCCACGGGCGTCAACCAGAATGGCGTCTATGCATATGTCGCCGGCTTCGGACGTGAGGAGTATACGCAGGCCATCATGAGCGGCCAGGGCGTGGCGGGCGTTCTTCCATGCATTGTTCAGATTCTTTCTGTTCTCTTCGTGGCATCCGACCAAGGTGACAACGAAAACGACCAAGTAAATGCCGCTTCGCCGCAGTCATCCAAATCCGCCTTCGCATATTTCATGACCGCAACTGCGGTCTCCTCCCTTGCCCTCCTCGCATTCACTTCCCTCGTTAAACGACGCTCTAACCTCCCCTGCTCAAGTGACAACACTGCCACGAGTATTGGCAGCAATGAGGATGACACCTCCAAGCCGGCTAAAACCATCGGCCTATGGACACTTTTTCAGAGACTCCGGTTTACTGCCCTAGCCATGATCCTCTGCTTCACCGTCACCATGGTATTCCCCGTCTTCACCGCACAGATCGAGTCTGTAAATCACGGTCACCGCCTTTTCGAAGCTCCCGTCTTCATCCCCCTCGCCTTCTTCTTCTGGAACGCTGGGGACCTCATCGGCCGCATGCTAGTCTTGTGGCCCGCACTCTCGCTAGTACATCGGCCCTGGGCCCTATTTGTCTTTGCCATCGCCCGCGCTGCGTTCATCCCGCTGTATCAACTATGCAACATCCGGGGCCGCGGCGCCGTCGTGCAGAGTGACCTGTTCTACTTGGTCGTCGTGCAGCTGCTGTTCGGGGTCACTAATGGTTACCTAGGTAGTAATTGTATGATGGGTGCCGGACAGGTTGCGACAGACGAGCGGGAGCCGGCTGGCGCATTCATGGGACTGATGCTGGTCACGGGGTTGATGCTCGGCAGTCTGTTAAGCTTTCTGGCGGCTGGGGGTTGAGAGGAGTTGCTTTCCTGTTAAATTTAAGTTTTTAGATTGATTCCTGGATCGTTATAGATTTGTACATCCGGCCACTTACTCTACTATTAGTTCCGTGCAATTGAGTTTCACACATTGAATACATAGTAAGATCGATCTATTGAGTCCAGATGTCGTAGGTGCAGGTGCTGATGTGGCCGATATACACTCGTCACCGCTGGCCTGTCGGTATACACAGACAGCAAGCAACCAACCTCTAAATCAGGACTAATAGGTGCATCAATGGAAGACCTACACAACGCCGAACAAACCCACTCTTGCACTGAAATAGTTATGAATACATTGTACATGGAAAGTATGCATCATCATCATTATCACCAGTCAGGATGACAAGAAAGCAATAAGAGGAAAACAGCAGGCAAGGCGAAATAAACCATTACCACCCATAAAGATGCAAGTGGGCTTGGTTTATGCATCTTGCGTTCTCCACTTTCCCTTAAGCAGACCACGAACACGAATCAGTCTGTCGTTTCGGTAGATAAAGAAATCTGCGATGCAGTTAAGCTCGACGGGTGCTCCTCTTCATCATACGTCTGTGCTCCTTCTGCGACTCGCGATCCAGGTACTTCCGCTGCTCGTCGGCGGACATGCCGCGGAGGAGGCGCTCGCGCTCTTCTTTCTTGATCTTCTCAGCAGCAAGGCGACGTTCCTCGGCCTTCTCGTCCTCATCTGCACGGCGCAGCTTCTTGATTTCCTCCTCGCGGGTATGACGAATCTTGCGGGTTACCTCAGGACGGAAATGAGCGACAGCGACGAGGCGGTCGGCCAGACGAATACATTGCGAAAAGAGAGGCAAGGAGGCGGCGTAACCGGCGGGTGAGGAGGGAAGGGTCATGGCGAGTTGAATGCGCTTGCGAGGGGTGGTTTCCTCGATCCTGGTGCGATGGGTTTAGCATACGTCTTCTTAAAAGTGACGCGGGGGCCACGGGGGCCAACAAGGGGAGATCATCGTACTTCAAGGGTTTGTCAATTGGCTGGTCAGTCACAATGAGATACTTAAAGTTGTTGCCGGCCTTCTCAATAGCCTGGATCAATTCGGGGGTCAAGAGCACGTCCGTGATTTCGGCGCTCTCAGTCATGACAGTAACCCAACTGGGAAGCTTGGGATTCTCGCGAGTGAAGGTGAGAGAAGCATCATAACGCTCCTGGCGGAATTTGCGCATGTGGTTCTTGTGCACGATCGCCCAGACAAAGCCATCGTAAGTCGAGTTATTGACCTTCAGAAACGAGGTGTCATTTGCAGGCACGGGCACCACATCCTTCTCTCTGCCATCAAATGTGAACGCAGTAGCTTCGTAGGTTTCGGTGGGCGCCTCCCAACTTTCGAAGAGAAAGCTGAACACCGACTCCGTCCAGAAAATTACTGGGTTGTACCGCTTGGGGAGCTTGACGGAGACGTCCACAAAGGCTACGTTCTGGCGACCTGTGGCGTACGAGGTAAATTCCTGCGCGGATCGTTCCTTGAGCAAGGCGTCCGGCGAAGAGACTTGATCGGACTTGATTCCTTCAAATCCAACGACAGCGAACTCATTCTGTAGGGCGGACACGTGTGCCTGTGCCCAGTCGCGGGCCCGACGCCGGTTTTTGCGAGTCCCCCAAAAATGGAAGATGACAATCAATAGTATGATGGGCATCACCATGGCTTCCTGCATGAAGTCCTGTGGCGAGGTCCGCTCCCAGACCCGGTACCACTTGGTGTACGGGACTGGACTCCCGGCGCCCACGCCATGGGTGTTGAGGGCCGGGGTGGTGGATGAACTGGAGACAAGAGAAGCCGGAGAGGGCTCAGGGGCCTCGACAAAGTCGGCGAATTCTAATGGATATTCATGTTAGATGGAGGGTTGAGGATTCTGAGTGTCGGAGCTGGGGAGGTTGACCCCGGATTTTTAAATGGGGTTGCGTGCGTGACTTACCGTCGTCGACTCTGGCCGGACCAGAAGCCTGCGAGCCCCCAAATAGGTTTTGAAACATGCCCGCCATGATCAAGTTGGAGGAATTTGGAAAGTGCGAGATGTTAAGAGGCGAGGATCTGGCGACGTGGCGGCGGAAGGAAGCAAAAGAGAGGAAAGCGTGGAGGAGGTTTAGCTTTGGGTCGGTTGACGTTTGTCGCAATCGGAGTCTGCCGAGTTCGGTTGGTGGAGCCGCCCTCGGCCTAGGGCCACCAGCCTGAACGGCAATAAGAGCCTTTCAAAACATTGCTCCTGTCAGATATTCCTAAGTCAACGTATTATGTCGAATAGAGACATTAAGCCGGACATAGTACAATGTAGGTTCGGAAGGAGTGAAATCAATCGCGATGTCAATTGAGACCGCATTCGCCGACAGCAAGTGATGCTATGTCAACCGCGGCATGGAGGAGAAATGAGAGAAGTATTTACAAAATCAAAGAGAGTTAACGAGCGAGGTGGTATCCTAGCATGAAAGCATGTCGCTCACAGAAGCAGAAATCAAATAAACACAAACGATACGCGCCCAATTCTTTTATCGATACAGCCCAATCAATGTACAAGTTCTATTACTCGCTCCAAAGGTCATCCCGCAGAATGATCAGACTAGACGGAAAACATCACAGCGGAAAGATTGAAAACAGTCGTATCGTCGTCATCGCTCCAGACGTGGAGCTTGAAGGTATGCACTGAGCACAGTGACAGATCCTTTGGTAAAAGGAGAAGGAGGAGAAGACAGGGCACAATGAGAGTCTTCGGCATAGTCATTGTCCATAGGCCGGGGGAGCATCTTCATGACCCAGGCGATCCCAGAAAGCACTGCAAGTACCGCCTGGGGTCATTTTCTCATCGCGCATACGACGAGCAATTTCTCCAGCGAGTCTTTCGACTAGTGCCTGGTCCACGATGCTAGAGGTCGCTTTGATATCTGTAAACGGGAGTGCTGCGGCAGGCAGACTACGTGTAGCCCCTGCTTCCTGCTGCTTTTCGCTCTCGCGGGCGAAGGCGACTGTGGGATCCCGTGGTGTAGCTTCCACGTCAATGACTGCAGACTGACGAGGAGCCGCGGACGATGATGTCTCACCCACTTCACGTGCCGTTTCGGTTGCGAAATTACGCCGGGGCATGCTTGGTCTTGATAGACTGGCACGATGCCGTTCAGGAATTGTGGGAAGATGAAGGTCGCTGCTCGGCGAAAGTGGGGGCGTCACTGGATCATCTGTTTGCTCGCTCACCACAGGTAGAGGAGCTGAGTAGACCGATGCGGCGCTCGTGGTCTCCGTGTAAGTAGTCTCGCCACTTACGCTGACTGTATCGTCTGTAGTCTTGGGGCGACGCAGATCGACGACGCGCTTCTTCCGCTTTCTCGCGTTCGATTTCGAATGACGACCAGAGCCCAAAGTCAATCCGTAACTGCTGAAAGTGTGTGTATTGACGGAGGATCGGCTGTGTGAGGACACCATACTGGCTGTGTCCTGGAATGAAGAGGACAGGCCTCCAATCTGCGAATGGGTCCTGGAGAGGATTGGACTGAGGGGTGACATCACGCCTCCAGTGATATCGCCCGAGTCGGAAGGTGAAGTCCACGCGCGGTATACAACTTCTTGGATGGATGGTGTGAAGAGTGATAGCGTCCGTTGAGAATCGGTAAGGGCGGCCAGCCGGAGAAGGTTCTTTTGGGAGAATAGAGAGTGAGTTTCAACGGTAGATTCAAGAGAAAGGGAAGCGATTTCGGATTCATCCAAGGCGTTTCCGGAAGCGTCGACGGGGTCTTGTGGTGGGCTTGCCAAGGGATCTTGACCTGGGCCTTCGCCTGCAGCGTCTGTAGCTTCTTTTTGCAGCTCTTCGCCAGCGCGGTATTCCGGGACCCACAGTCGAAGGGATAAACGGTGAATGATAGCAGGCAATTCATCCATGAACAAAATGCGAAGTTGTGCCTCAATTTCTCTTTGTAAGAAGTCGCGAACAAAGGGAATGGAGTCGAAAGTCGAGGATACTTTAAGCGATTCGAGCGGATCATTCCTGAAAACGACAGTGATGCCTTTTTGCTTTGAAAAAACTAATATGACGAAGCCAGAGAGTTTGAAGTCGGAGAGTGTAATTTGCAAGGGTATGGTCAGAGGGGTTCTATAATGTATTGAGTGAATATATTAGCAAAAAATACCCAGAAGGCGACTCCTCGGAGAAAGAGTTCGCTTGTTAGTGTCACTCACGCTGCGGCAACAGGCATTGGAGTTGCAAAAGAGGGTCGGGTGAGGAGGTAGGTATTAAGAGGATTCGCCTGAACTCGTGTTTTCAGAGTGAGAAAGGCATCTCCAGTGTATGACATCTTGAAGATGCCCCGAAAGCGATCCTCCGCCAAGTCCCCAATTTCCAAAATCTCCAATTCAGGCGGGATCGAGCCAAGATTCAGTTCAGTCACGATGATGTCGTCGACGATGATGGGTGGTTTTGGAGATTTATTCAAGGCGGCAGTCAGCAGGTCTTGGGCACGAGTATAAAAACTCGCGTCCGCCATAAGCGGCGACCAGTTGAAGTTGAACGCCATCGCCGTTCATGTGAAAGGATGAAGTCACTTCTTATTTTCTCCCTTATATTTGAGCGGACGACATTGGAAAAGTACAGAGACTGAAACTTATGGAAGTGAACAAGACAGTGCAGGGTTAAATTGATGGACTTCTCAATGTTAAGGTCAATAAGTAAGCGATGGTAATCATAAGAACACGAGGTAAGGAGGGGGAAGAGGGAATAAGATGGAGAGGGAGAATGGTGGAAATGGGTCGATGCGCCGATAAGCTGACTGTGAATGGGAGAAGACTGAATAAAAAAGGATGGCGGCGGATTGAGAGGGAAAAAGACGAGCGGCGAACATTTCCCGAGGGTTCACTGACCCGATTCGGTAATCCTACGGCGCTCGCGTGATCGACGCGACGAGCCTCTGTAGCTTTCACAATAGCTTCCGTCTTCTTCGTAGGGTGTTAAATTAAATCGACATAGGAGCTTTACTTTGAGTTTGTATATTTGACAGATGTGATCTGTTCTGCGTAAGCAGCCGTCTTCGCAAGCGCCGCGATGTATGCATTTCTTTTGTGATAAAGAGAAAGAAAGTACGGAGTATGTGAGAGAAAGAAGAACAAAAGAGAAAAAAAAAAAAAAAAAAGAAAGGCTCAGCAGCCAAGAAGGGAAGGGATAACGTCACTAGCTAGGCTGTCGGCTTCTACCTGTAGTCTTGCTCTTCCGTTCTGCTCCGAATCAATATGAGTTGACTATTTTTTATTTCCAAAGTTATGAATGAATCCGAATAATTAATTCCTGTTCACTAATTGAAGATGAGTATCTGCTGACCCATCCGTCCAACCTTTGCATTAGTTCCTATCCTACTCCGTATTCCCGCTTCTCCTGACTGGACTTGCGCATTCCTAATGGCAGGCCCGTGCTGAATCGCAGAGTGGGAATTCTTCGCATTCTCGGTCCACCCGTCCCTGTGAAACTCCCGGCCAGCCCGTGTGGACGCTATTTACGGAGTACTCTGTAATACGGGGTACAGTCACTGAGATCCTCCTTGTCTCGAATGTGGTGCTGAAAGTGCCTCTGCCCAGTGACTGTAGAGGAAATTCCAGGCCGCGACGGATACTCCAGATTCTGTTTTGAATGAAGATTGCCCGACGGGATCCCAATCGTGCCCGCCTGCTTACTGTCTGGAGGGACTGTCTCGAAAGCTAATACAAATCTGTCTCTTTGACAACTCGAGAATATCAAATAACAATTGTACAGAGGACTGTTTTCATTGTCATAAGTAAAAGTCAATACATGTGAATGGACGAAGTAATCATTAGAATACACGAGTAACTAACTAGTTACTGGTATGTTCACCTGCAATCACTGCTCCTCCGGCAACCTTCTTCTCTCTCCTGCCCAAGCCCCCTTTTCTACCTTATTGATTTTCTCCTAGTATCATAAATTGTATAGAAAAAACACCTCCTTTCCCGCCTTTACCGTAATGAACACAGCGCGCATTACTGTGCAGTTAGTTAGGTTAGTTCAATGCTACTAAGCTGAGTCAGATCCACTGACATAATTCCTGTGTTTGGCTTTCCCTCAGCAACGCCAGCCACTAGACCTAACTCGGCAAGAGAACAATAAACCACCTCCGCGGAATCCTACCGCTGCAGCTGTCTCTTTCACATCGATGCAATCCGCAATCTCTCACCAAGTTTCATAATAGCGGGCAGCTCGCTCAAGAGCCATTAGCCTGTCGGCCTTTTCATCGGCAAGAACACTTCAGACTGTCATGTCTTCACCATACTTCCAAATAGCCGCGACTCCCCAACCGACAACGAGAACCCGCACTGTCGCTCAGAAAAAAGTCTATGGGAAGAGAAGAGCAGATGCACCGAGAGCTGTTTTTGATCAAAGAAGTCCGGCAAAGTCGCCGGGAACATTGAGCGTCAAGAAGCACGAGGAAGGGAGCGATGAAGATGCTGTGGAGGATGTGCGGGTGAAGCTCGCGAAGGTAGCCATCAAGGAGGAGAGCAGACCGATGATTCAGAGAACAGATGAGGAAATTGGAGAGACAAAGAAGCAGCAACAACCGAAACAGGAAAGGACTGGGGTGGTACAGTCAGTCGAAAGAGTGGATGTGAGACCTACATTGGATCCAAATACGCCCATTCGTAACTCGGAACCACGGCATGAGCAGGAAAACGAGGAACAAAAGCCAGCTCAATGGAAGAAGACTGAATCATTGGAGGAAGGTGCCGCATCATCAGATCCTCGCTACGAAAAAATGGTCGAGGTCCGAATCAATCCCAATATCCCTGCAGCAAGAAACCGACGACAGAATAAGCCGTGCGAAACCTCCGCAAAACCCGAGACGAGGACAACAAAAAAATCCAGAGCCAAGCCAGGAGCTCGAATGTCATCGGGATGTGTCCTGGATGAAATGGTAAATGAATATGTTCGCCCGATCCTGAACGAAGCGTTGTCCGCGATTGCGGCGCAGAGCGTCCAGAAGTTCGACTCGTGGGCTGCTCGAGCTGGAAACTTGTTGGAAGTTGTCAAAATCGCCGAAGGGTCATATGGAGAAGTCTACAAGCTTCGACTACGAGAGGAGGTATGCAAGAACGAGATGTCCCGGTCCAAGCTCGCACGCCTGAAGGCCTATGGCGACGGGGTGTTCAAGGTTGTGCCCCTACGGGCTCAGAGCGGGCCAGGCTCGAAGAAGTTTACCAGTATCGACGAGCTTGTGTCCGAAGTCAAGATGCTCAAATATTTAGATCCAATCCCAGGATTCGCTCGCTTCAGGGAAATCCACGTGGTCCAGGGCCGGTTTCCCGGTTCGTTCCAGAAAGCTTGGGATCACTATAAGAAAACCAAGGACGACTGTTGGAATCCGAATCCGTCCAGTAAGCGAGCTTATCCAGACTCACAATTGTGGGCGATTGTGGAAATGGATGATGCTGGTTGTGAGCTGGAGAAATTTGCATGGACGTCCATCTTTCAGATTTACGATATTTTCTGGGGGGTTGCCATGGCCTTGGCTCGGGCAGAGGAGTACGCATCATTCGAGGTAAGCTCCTGAATTTCTACCAGGTAACTCAATCTAACATTCATAGCACCGCGATCTGCACTTAGGCAACGTCTGTATTCGAAGTACTCGCGCAGGGGGCTGCATGGACCCACCCACGAATGCTGAGATCATGAGTCAACCGTACAAAAGTGGCTTCGGATTTAGCACCCTCGAGACGACCATCATAGATTACTCCCTGTCTCGCGCACAGCTGCATCTCAGTGAAGAGGTTGAGGCCTTCGAAATTGCCTCGTCGGACCTCGACAAGAAACAGATTTTTGACGCGATCGGGCGGGACGACGATGAGATCATGCTCAGAGACACATACCGATAGTGAGTATACTTGGACGTACCTATGTATGGCACCAGAAATAATCAGCTAATGTTCTTGACCTATAGCATGCGCGCTGAACTCTATCACGGCGATTCTCGTCAAACCGGAAAGTGCCCGGATATCCCGGGCATTTGGGCAGAATATGCGCCCCGGACGAACCTTGTTTGGCTGCTTTTCCTCCTCAAATCCTTGCTTAAGAACAAAAAATCTGAGTGCAGCTCGCCACCAGCACCTCGTGAACCCCTTGCTCCACGCTCACTTAACAAGGGTGTTAAATTGACATCCGCATCCAACAACAAGCTTGCGAAGCCACAAACGTTGCCGACGGTGACCTCCGCTCAGACAACTGTCTCTGATTTGAGGCAAACGCTCGAGGAGAGACTTACTGCGGTTTTGGAACTACTTGATCTCGATCATGGACACGAAGACATGTGTTGTGCTGCGGATCTAGTCGCCTACGCCATTGACTCCCACTGGCTCGATGAGGAGGATTTCTTCTGATTTTGGAAATGAATGCATTTCGGGCTTCATTTTTTCGCATTGCGAGGGCGTCGACGCAGCGCTATTTCATTTTTCAGCGCTTCTTTTTCCTTTGTAAATTAAATACATATGGTTGTGGAGTTCCAGGCAGCTTTAATTTTTCTGGTTCAGAGATTAACCACTTGGCATCAGCTACTCCATTTTACCACTGCTTCATTGACTCATTGCAACAACTCGGCACGGTCATTGGATGATGTTGGTAAGTTCATTCGCGTTCTAGCCGCTGAGGCAGCTCGACTGCGTGGACCTTGGCAGGGTCAGTGGCTAAGCTTGGTATAGAAATAGTATTGTTGAGATTATATATGTTATGATGATCCAAATAACTGCAGGGATTTACCCACCCTGACGACAAGTTGCACCATGTCCAGGAAATGACTATATACCGAAAGACTGGATTCATTATCGATAAGTATTGATACAGGATTACTTTCTTTATGATCTTCCACTGCAAATTCATTGACACACAGAGCAGCCCTCTCCCAGATTTGCTAAGAATAACAGATAATCAAGCTGACTAGCCAACCCAATAGCCTCTCAAGATTTACCGTAGGGCACCCATAAGTCTACGACCTAGTTACGAGTCCAGATTCAAGAGTTCTCCGAGACCGGTGGTGCACTTGTGTGGAACTTTCACCAACTTGTTCGACCATCAATCTGAAGGGCTACGGTCATTCAATTATATATCTTTATCGATCGTGTTGTCTAAGGCGTTGCGGACAATGATGTCATTCTGCATGGAGAACCAAACAAAAAAGCCAGCAGTGGTATCTACATACGAGGTATCGTGAGGTTTGTGAGCAACTGCGGATACAATTACTCGCAAAGCATATCTCACAGGTACGAGACTCATCCTAAATCATCTTTAGCTAACCAAGTAAAGCCTGGGAGAACTTAGTATTAACAATTGGTATTTAAAAAGATGACGCTGTAATAAGCGTATCTCCGCAATGCCGCGCGGATACGAGATCCCGTCGGATATACATTCTCATGCAACACAATTATAAGACCAGCAATGTTTTCCCGAGCGAGAATGAACCATCTCTAGCTTTCTTCCTGCCCTACAATTACACAGCTTTAGTAAGCCAGCACCAATGGCTATGCCACGAGTCCTCCTACGTCGCTGCAGTCCAGCGGTGCGCTTCACCCTGCCCCGCACTGCAACCACGAACCCTTTGTTGGTGCGGACTCCAACAACCGCCATTCGATTGTCGTCCTCTTCCTCCAATTCCTCTGCTCCCGGCGTACAAACACTCATCGCGCTTGCCCGGAACCGCCGCACGATCTACAACTCGGCCGCGACCACTCTGTGCCTGATGCCAAGATCGAGGTGCTCGTGCAGCAGGCCATCCTGCACGTCCCAAGCGCCTTCAACACGCAGTCTACCCGGCTTGTGGTGATGTTGCACCAGGAGCATGAGCGTTGGTGGGATATCGTAATAGGCGTGTTCCAGAATCTGGTCAAGACGGGCGCAGTACCTGAGCGGGTGTGGAAGAATCAGACCTTGCCTAAGCTAAAAGGATTCAAGGCCGCGGTAGGCACGGTGAGCCTATTTTTATCTCCTTGGAGAAGAAGAAGAAGTAAGCTATTGAAGTTGGTTGCTGACTTTCTATGAATTTGTAGATTCTTTTCTATGAGGATCCAGCGCACATCGAGCCGTATTCAGAGAAGTTTTCTCTCTACAAAGATCAATTTGAGCCGTGGGCGCAGCATTCAAATGCGATGCATCAGTACTTTTGTGAGTGCTTTTTGGAGCCCGCCTTTTGGTATTTGGCTTTTGTTTTGCTGTTGTGGTGGAGGGTTAAATATCTAATGATCTGGCTGACTCGTCTGGTACTTTTTTTCTCCCCTTGTGTGGACGGGTCTCGAAGCACTTGGGTTCGGCGCCAACCTGCAGCACTACAACCCGCTGATCGATATGCCCGTGGCCGAGGCATGGAATGTGCCCAAGGGGTGGAAGCTCGGTGCGCAATTGGTTTTTGGAAGCCCGGAGGGGTCTCCAGGATCGAAAGAGCAGAAACCTGTTGAAGAACGGGTTACGATCTTTGGAAAATCATAGACGACCCACGTAGACGAGGTGCTAGCTTTGATGAATTTCATATTCTGCAGTAGAATAAGAGTTGTATACAGTACACGATTAGCACAATAAGTCTAGATCTAGGTTTGAGATTTTATGGACCACAGAAACCATAACACATGAAAGACACGAAACGTTTTGGTATACATCGCGATTCGCCCGATGAACGGCCTGTCGGTGAGCTGAAAGGATATTTCATCAGCAATCGCATTCCTAAAGCAAGTAAAACGTGGTGATATACTCAACTGGATGAACAGGTCAGCATTACCTGGACCCCTGACCAGCCCTTCGTCCGGAAGGGAAATTGTACTGAGCATCCAGGTCATCTTCCTTGGCCGCCATCAAGCCACGCCATTTAACAGAACGAAAAGGCTTGAGAGCATGCTGGAAGGATCGCTTAAACTTCTGCCCAAAGACATCCATCTTCCGGTCTATCCAAATCAATTCGAGACGCAGATCAGGTATATTCGACTGTATATCATAATTCTCTTTGTCTTTATTGCGACAGTGTATAGAAACACGGATAATGAGGAGTTTGTTTCGAAATGATGAGAACAAGTGTGTCCTTTTGAAGACCAAATGGCCACTTAGTGTGTTGTACATTTTCAGATCGTGACGTCAGGCATCAGATCTGACATGATGTTTTCGGCCACTGTTGGAGACGTTGAAGTCCGGAATGAATCTTAGAGAATCACTTTCTCTCGAGATCATTGGCGATCGCAGCCCCGCTGAGATCAATCAATCAGTTTCTTTGCGACATAGTGATGAAAAAGGGCCGTGTTGCAAGGTGGTGGCTCAAACTATACCTCAAGAGTGACAGGCCTGCCTTTCCCGATCCGCACCTGCTCTCAATACCACGTATCTTGCTAGGTAGGAAATTTTGATACTACTTCAATGTTCTGATAGAGATACCTACTGTTTTATGTTCATTAGATAAATTATGCTGGGAGGGTGTGTTGTGGGCACTAGAAGACAAGGACATGGTGAAAGGACGTACCAACGTACCCTTTAGAGACTCGCAGTCGCAGCTGTCTTTTGCTTGACTGTATGGCTCTTTCCTTGAACACCAAGCACAATGAGCGATCTCAACCTTTGAAGTGTGCGTCTTTCTTCTTCTTCCTCTGACTTTAAGATCCGAGTCACCTGTTTATCGCCATTGCATTCTTACACCTGTCTACCATGTCGCTCATTTTTAGCAAGACAAAGTCATTTTTTCTCTTTGCGCACATTCTTATCACTCTTGTCACCAGCCGCTCCTGGTGTGTAGCCTCAAATGTGACAGCCAGGGGTGCATCCTACGGCGCAGTCATTACTCGTTGCACAGTTCCTAGCACCGTAGCCCTCACGTTCGATGATGGGCCCGACATTTATACCTCTCAGCTTCTAGATATTCTCAGCGAATACGACGCGCGCTCTACCTTCTTTGTAAACGGGTACCAGCTGTCAAACCACCGCGATGTTCTAACCCGCATACTGAACGAAGGACACCAAATTGGTTCCCATACGTGAGCGCCCCCTAAGTCCCCTGTGAATCATGCATTACTGGGGGGGGGGTGAAGTTTCTAAGAAATCTAGATACGATCACGCTCGACTTTCCACTTTACCGTACGGTGAGATCGTCGAACAAATGAGCCGGCTGGAAGCAGCAGTGCTGGCCGTGCTGGGTGTCGCTCCGACCTATATGAGACCGCCCTATCTCGCGATCAACGGAGAAGTTCTTGCCGCAATGAGCGATCTGGGATACCATGTCGTCAGCGCCAGCGTCGACACCAAGGACTACGTGCACGATCATCCGGATTTGATTCCGAGGAGCTTCACGAGATTCGTGGAAGGTCTGAATGCCGGAGGCACGATTGTCCTGGCGCACGACACCCATGAGCAGACGGTGGCAGTCTTGACCCGGGCGATGTTGGACGAGATCGTGGCTCGAGGCCTGAATCGTGAGTCTCGAGTTGAATGTTGTGAGGAGCACTGCTAACGGCCCGGGTCTTAAGCTGTCACGGTAGGAGATTGCTTGGGGGACCCGGAGGGTAATTGGTATCGTTAAAAAAAGGGATATAGACAATGACTTGGCTAAACTCTTCATTTGACTGCTGTTTCACTCCCTCTGTGTAGTACTTTTTGTGTTACGTATCGAATTCCCATCGTCTGCTCAAATGCCTAACGCGGAGCTTTGTCGATTATCAAAACATCGAAGTGCCAAATGAATCGCCGTTGGCCCCGAGCTACCTACAGAGCTCGTTGTTCCACCCTATCCGGCAGGATAATTACATCAAACGGAGCTATTTTGACTAATAAGTGTACAGTACCGAAGAATCAAGTTTATGATTAGCGTTGAATAGAACATTAGAAAGCCCACTTTGGATCACCACATTGCCATAAGAGAAAATTAAAGGGGTGATCCTGTGCTATTCGGTTCCACTAAGTTGTTGTGTAGTCCCCAGTCGATTGCTAGCAAGATGGCTAAGATAAAATAGCCAAGGACTGGCAGAGTAGTGTTTGTATATCTTACATTGACTGTGAATTACACCGCGAGTCCTGTAGGGCACAGGAATTTGCTGATCCGCTGCCTTTTGCACCCATGTACCAACCCTCATCGATTAAACGATGTTCAAGGTCAACCCAGTACTTCGCCTTTCCTCCCGCGCCTGTTTTGAGGTCCAGATCACCAAGGCGTACTTCAACAAGACGGGACTCATCGTTTGATATCTGCATTGAGATCAGCTTACCTGATGGGGGATGGGGATGGGGGAGGGAGGGGATTTGAATGGGAAGATACGGGAGAGCTCACCCTAATGAACATCGTACAGTCACGGAGAGTCATACCGAGTGACTTTTCTACAGAGACGACAGGAGGGCCTTGGAGCCCGACGTCACACATGCTGTTCTGGTGGGCTAGGAGTCTCTGTAAAGTACTGTTTTGATAGAGTACCATTGCCAGGGGAACCTGATCCTCGCATGCCGTGATGAACCGGGTCGCGCGAAGCACATTCTCAAACTGGTCACTTACTAGATCAAGCGGACAAAACGAAACTTCTTCATGGTCACCAATTTTGCGAGCCTGATGATTCTTCATATCGCGAAGTGCGCATGTCCGACACCGGAGCGAGCCCGCCGGCGCCGACGGAGATTGAACGAGCCACTTGGGTTTCAGCTCGGACAGCGTGGCCCCAGGACTGCCAAATGTGGTCATGTCGGTGATGAGAAGCCCGAAAGATTCAGTTGTAGAGAGATACACGCCATGACGTCTTTTCGGACGCTGCCCCGTTCGCTCTGCTGCAAGGAGCTGTTCGTTGCACAACTGAACCAACCCTCTGGGAAGATAAACGAGCTCCTGATCAACGAGCTCATCGGGCTCAAAAAGAGGCCGAATGCAGCGATCAAAATTCCGTGCTATTTCTTGGTAAGGAATTCCAGCGCTTGTGTCTTTCCGGAGACGAAGCAGCTTTCTTTTGAAAGTGGGAGGTATACTATAGCATTTCGTGGCATCTGACGGTAGGTTGGAAGATACAGTCACCGACACATCCCGGTGAATTTGACTCGCAGGCATTTTGGTGGGAAGGAGGATGCGATAGATGACATTGGCGCCTCCTTCAGCAAGATAGACGAGCTCAGCCCCTACCGGGAGCTCGAGCTTCATAGGCGTTGTCATTCGTTGGAGGATCAACGAGCTTGCGGTCCTTGATATTGATTAGACAAGAAGACCATGTCCAAAACAAACGAAGGAGTACCTCAGGGGTTCCCAACACCCTATATTTGATTAATAGGGATCGAGAAGGGAGTGAATGATTTGCGGCGTGATGTATACGGTCACGTGGCCGATGCAGTTCATCCAAGGAGGAAACCGCGCTAGGTAGGCGCAGGCGAGAATTGGCAGTATTCCAAATGGATAGAAATGAGTAGGCTGCGATTGACGCAAATGCAGCTTCCTCAAAATGGACCAATATTTCCACAGCCCTGTTGTACAAGTGCAACAGCAAGTCAAATAACGTGGATAGACAGGAGTAGCTGATCTAGGAACGCAAGAATCGCGGTTCTCCAGCCTTTCACGGCCTGGTGTTGATACTAAGCCTCGCTACAGCCGGCCACTGATTTGCAGCCGATAGAGAATAAGCTGCTGAAATAGAAAGATATCTGATTGCTGCAAACTTGGCTCAGGTGATCTTGCCTTGGAAGTCAGCCTCTGCCCGTGAAGTCGTCCGACGAGGAATGGTACCCTAAGTGTTGACAGAGAATCCCCAAGCCCGGGCGCCTTCGGTGCAAAGGCAATTACTTTGTAGGACTAGGACCTGAGTTTGGTGCAGGGATCTGAAGAGTATCAGCCACCGTGGGGTTTGAAACTTGTTGTCCACTAAATTTGCGAAACCTTGGTCAGTCCTGATCCCTCAAAAGGAGGGCGGAACCCGCTGACACCAGACAGGAGTTGAGCAAAATCACCAATACTTTGGAGTATGCTAGAAGCAACTACTACTAAAGTTCTAAGGAGGCTTTAGACGACTACAGCTCCGGCAAGACCAGCTGAGCGCAGGGCATCGGGCATACAGACGTCGGTATCGAATCTGTGGTGCCTTGGATGCTGTACAACAACACGTAACAAGGCGGTCAAAGGAGGATGGCAGGTGATTCGTATCCAGGAGATAAGTCGACGATGTCACGAAGTCTGCTAAATCTGGCAACTCATGCAAGCAATATACCTCAGAGACCCGGGCCTTTTTTATTGATCTATTGGGCGGAGTAGCCGAGTAGTAGTCGATAGAGACGTGCGGACCGATCACAGAGCGCATTTGCTCTTTGGAAAATATGTACTCGTTACTCGTAATAGTTTTGACTCCCGTTTTGATTCCTATTTAGGATTCGGAAATGTTTTACGCAATAATAACTAACCCAAGGACCAGTGCATTGGCAGGTGCTGCCAGTCCGTGGTATGCAAGTCATTATGTACAGTACTGTATTACGTTCATGGCTGGAATCTATTGGACTTTCAGATTGACCATTTATTATCGGAGATTGCCATGTCGTGAAGAACGCACTGTTGGTAAAGGATAAGGAAAGAAGAGTAGTTAACTTTTGTGTTCCCCCTCCATTGCCCCCACCGCTGTTCGGCCCCGCGCCGAGGGACGGAACAGCAAGAGATCACTACCCCTCATTAGAACCGACTCACTATCGTCCATAATCACCTTGGGGGAAAAGAAGAGGCTTCCTGAAACTCCTTTCGCCTACGTGCAGCTCATTGCATTCCGCGAGATGATACCGTGATTGATATCAAACCAAAATGGACGATATCAGGTCCATCCCAACTCCTCCGCATTGCACAGCGGACTTCTGCTTGATTCCTGTGAGTGCAAACAGGTCATAACTCAATCTCTGCAACCATGCTGGCGTGTAAATTATACCCCAATCAAGCGGCCCAAATTCCGTCATCGTGCACAGATTAGTACTCGCAAAACAGTGCCCGTGTCTATCTCCATTCACTGTTTCCAACCATATACCTCAATCCTGAGGGCGGGATGGCCACGACTGGTCCATACATCCATATTCCCATCCATCCATCCCACTCCATCCCAGAATTTTCTTGCCAACCTTACATTTGCTGGACTTAGCTAGAACTCAAGCAATAGGCTTTATTGATTGGGTTGCGAATGCACTGACTGCTTGCGCAGATTGGCACCTCATCTCCATCCGTGTCTGCCCAGATCGCCGACGTCCAGCGTCTAGTTGAAAAATCGGGCCTCAAGTTCGTCATGCACTCCGCTGGAACAACCCTTGGTGAGCAAATTCGGCCCCCGAAATCCTTCCTCCTCCCTCCCCCAACCTACAACTCGTGCATGGGTTGACGTTCTTGGCTGACTGGAGAACCCCCCTTTGCTCCTCTTTTGCGGGGTTCATGGCATCACAGAGGGTCCCTGGGATGAAGTTCATCATGTAATCGGCCAGGCGCACACGATCCTCCACCAGCAAGGGATCGTGCGAATCCAGACCGATATTCGAGTTGGGTCAAGGTAGACACTGCCCCCCTCTCTGCTGCCCTGTCCCGCCTCTTCTTGTCTACGACCATCTCCCGCGTCCATGGGGTCGGACTTCGCGACTACGGGTGCTGGGGCAAACGGAGACCTTCAATGGAGTCAAAGAGGCTGATATATCACATTTCCGCACTGTAGGACCGATAAAGAGCAGTCTTTCGAGGACAAGGTCAACAAGGTTCGTTCCCTGCTAGGGAAGCAGTGAGCTCCATGTCGTCGAGTGCTTTTGCTGTGCAACTAGAAAATCCGATCCCCAAGTGGCATGTTGCCAACGCCCCTCTGGGCATGGAAGACAGCTAATAGACAAATGAACAAGGGGTAATTTCATATACATAGATACAGCGATTGCGAGTCAAAAGTCACCATAGAAACGCCGGCTTGATGCATAGTTACATGCCAGTCATGAAGCAAATGAGTGTCAGGGGATTATCCCAAGGAAAGAACCATGAAAAGGCACTAAGCTTGTGTTCATGCCTGTCAACACTCATCTTTGACGTGCCGCTAAATTATAAGACTTAGAGATGAGTAGGAACGACGAGGAAGGCAAAGGCGAAGGAGTAGCAAGCGAGGCTCAAAGGGTGATCCCGCCACCCAACAGGCTGCCCCAGTCACCACCAGCCCAGATCCATTCCCCCATGCTTGGATTTGCTCCGTCCATTGCCTTTTGGACCACTTCGACCAATCCTTTGAACACGTTTGAATAGGTGGAGGCAGAGCTCGTTTGTGTGGTTGATGTAAGGTTGGCGCGTCCTGTGGCATCGGTGACGTTGTTTAAGCTGTCCACGGTCGTAATCGCCGGTCCTTTGTTGAAGAAGTCTACCAGGATGAAAGTCGGCTGACGGCCATTGTAAGCACTCTTACACTTCTTCGCAGTATCGCCGAGGTTGCCTGTGCCGCCTGACGGGGCGTTAGTCGTGCCCACATAGCTAACATTCGGGTACTCGATGTCTAGAATAGTGGTCTGATAGAGAAAGTGGTTCATGAAAGGTAGCCGGTTGGAGGAGAGCGCAGCAGACAGGTCATTCTTGACGGTTGTGGGGCGATCAGGCGTGCAAGAGAAATTCGACGCCGACGTCACATCATAAGGATTCTCCCAGAGATAAGTGAATTCATCCATAAGGTAAGGAGCCACCGTATTATTCGAGGCATCCAGCGATGCCACAAATGATATCAGCCGAGTACCGTTGTTGATAAGCTCCTGCAGCGTTGGCCACGAGCTGGGAGCGGAAGTCTGTGAGGTAGGAGTGTAGGTGTAATTCCCAATACCGGCTGTTTCATACTCTGAATGAAGATCTGATGCTGTTGCGTCGTCAGAATTCACCAGCAGGACCGTGACGACTATAATACCACAAAATAATCAGTTCTTCTGCGTCATTGGCTCAAACAGTGTACTTCATCGGAAACCACCAAACATACCATCATTGGGGTTCGAGTCTAGCCAAGTTTTGATTTCTGATAACCATGTGCTCAACTTGCCTGCATCGAGATAATCACAGTTGGTATGGCACAAGTGCCACTCCGAATCTGACTTATGCACTTGCGCCGTTACGAGACGTACACCCGCCTCGAGTTGTAGTGTTGTATTATAGTATCTGCAAGCCAGTCAGTCCGCCACAAGCTTAATGACTGGGACTCTGATTCAACTGACTGGTCTCCAAAGGTCGAATAATCAGTTGATGAGTCTCGGAGGAACGGACTATCATGTGCACCTAGATGAGTAATCTCACCATAGGATTTGGAGCATAAAGATGGCGAGTTGTTGCATGCTGTTTGCCGGATATGCAGGGCTTTTGCAGCTGCCAAAGGGGCAAGCGCCAAAATTCCCAGTCCTCGCATGGGGGATGTGTGCAGATTATACACAGATTCAAGACTTTCCCTTGAGTAATATGGTATGTAAACCCAAAAGCGAAATATGCTGAGCAATGCCGCGGATGTTTTACGAGAAGCGCAAGTGCACCGAGACTATGGGCTCGCTCGTCTGAGGAAAAATAATTTGGAATGATGAGGTGAACTTCTTGATCGTCAGACACACAGATCACAATCCAATTTCAAAAATGAGAGTGGATAATTATGTATAGGGATGATGCAGCAAGAGGAAACAATAACCCCACTCGCAGGATAACAATGTCAGAGGGTTGCATGTATTTATTGATTGACTGGTTAGGGAAAAGAGGAATCATGAGCAAGCTCTTCGTACAACAGGGGGGTGGGGAGAGGGGGGGAAGTTGGTAAATGGCTGAGTTGACCAAGAAAAGACAAGTGCACGGTTGAGAGAGTTTGAAATCTTGTGTTGATCAGCTTATTGATAGTGGGCCAGAAGGTCTAGCCAAGCCATCCAGCAGTTGGGATGTGAAGGGCAGATGGAGATGAATGGAAAGGGTGGCCGCCTATTCTTAGCACAAACAGTTGCTCAGCCCGGTTGGACGCGCCATCAACCCGCATCATCTGTTTCTCTGTTTGTCGGGTTTGTTTGGCTCTTACGTTGCCCGTTTCACGTGCCAACAATGCCACAACCACCGGCCTTTCCTTCGCCCTTCAGGCTAGCCAGGTTTCGGGCTTGGTTCAGGCATGAAAGCGATGTATCTTGATCTATATGATTCTATATGTACTGTACATTATGATCGGCTTTGGATGAAAGCCGGTCCCCGCAGTGTTCTCTCCCGCCAGAGGGTTTTACGTGTCCTGCGGTACGACATCTTGGAGCTCGGTGGATTAATGAGTCGAAATACATCGATGTACTCTCGGCCCCCGAACAATGATGGCACCCCCCAGACACGGCTGATGTCGCCAAATACCTTCTCCAGAGAATAAGGATTTTCTCGTCGCAACATGCGATTCATAGGGCGGCTAGACCGTCGATTCCGTCCAAAGACAATAGCGAGTCGGTGCCGACACGCGCGCCTGATGCAGCTTGTCTGAAGATCAACCCCGCTGCGCTCCAATTCACGTAGAAGGGCGAGACCCCTTACCCATGGAATCAATTGGTTTGGGTTGCAGCGATAGAATTTTGAGGAGACTCGCTTTCGGAACCCCCAATGTACGAGGGCTTCTTGGAGCTGACGGTTGAATATTGTCCGGAGAATGTGAGGATCTTGTCCCGAGTTTGAAGGAGCAAGGCCAGTTTGTGCTGCACTGGTTGATGATACGATGTCCATAGGTGTGTTCTTCTGCGGCACGGAGGGAGAGTATTGATTAGCCAGCCAAAGGCAACACCTCCGGAGTTCAATCCAGCAATCTGTCTGGCCCAATCTTTTGATTAGCTCAATCCAGAGCCTGGAACTTACGATCGCACCCAAGGGGATGATGCGCTGTAGCACACGCAAGACGAACAGAACCTCGGTTTTTGGTGACCGATCTGAAGTTCGCACCGGTCCATTCCCAGGCCGTCGTGGCGTCAAAGCATGTCTGATCATAAAGTCGATGCTTCTTGTTGTGAGGGGCTTTCCACGTAAAGCTAATTCATCGACCACTTTTGACGCCAAAGCCCACTCACCAGCGGCCATGTGTTTCCGAAAATGAATATTGAACATATCAGAACCTTCATCGACTATCTCGCCTAGGATAACCAGGGTCAAATTGTAGAGCCGCCAGTCATGACTAAGGTAGTAAGCCAATAATAGTGATTCTTGGATACGCGCATCTTCGAGCACGTCAGGATGCTGGTCACTTCGGAGTAAGTCTGCCAAAACAATACCCCGATTTTCCGTAGCCAGTTTGCGGACAAGGCGAGAGAAAACTGAGTCTCCGATGGAAACACCGGCTTCCTGTAGAAGTCGGAGTTTCTCCAATATATCACGGCTGCCATGCGCTCTTAATGCTAATTCTCGTAGAGACTGCGGCCCAATCGAGGTAGCGCCAAACATCTTCAGCCCGGAGAGAATGAGCTCAAATTTCAGCGCGTCCGTAGCAAAGATGCGTGCGCCAATTTCGTCCTTGACGGGTTTCTCTTCATGCAAAAGATCTCTTCCGTTTGTAGTTGCCGGTAGGGAATAACACTGTTGAGAGTCCTCGATCTCGGAGTCTTTGATCTCAACTTTCTCAGTCTCACCGGGAAATCGACTATTGACATAGGCCCTTAGCTTCTGCCGAAATGATTGTAGACCACGCTTTTCGGCACTGTGAATCAATGGCTCTATTTCTCTGTAGGACCGGGGATGGTCGCCTTTGCCGACCAAGAATAAGTGCATAAGTACCATTTCTTGTGCAGGAAGACCATGCTGAAGCAGGGCAGATATTGTGGGAACATAGATCTGGTGACCTTGTATCGACCGGCAAACATTGCGAAACGCCGATAGGCTGGGTAGAAAGCCCTGAGCGTCAGGGCTTTTCAGACCAGCTGCTGCACGAGTAGACTGTTGAACAGGGATCCCCGGTCTGAGAACGCGCAGGATGTCATTCGGACATGCGAGGTGCGGATCTCGAAGTTTTCGGTGCCATGCCTCAGCCTCATGGATCATCCCGCGTTCGATGAAACCGCCAACGACGCTTTCGTAGAATTTGGGCCACCGTTTCCCGCTTCTATCCCAAAGTTCACGTGCATACTCAGCCAGCTCAGCCATCACGACATTTCGCTTGAAACCGACGTTGATAAAGCTTTGCCAGAGAAATTCGGCCACGTCTCCATCCACCGGGAGTTGCACATCGTCCAAGCGATCTGTCAGAGCCTCCCAAATGACCATTGTTCCTAGATCTCCATAGTGCCGCTGACGATAGCGTAATAGCTCAACCCAAAGATCGAAATCATTCCGATAAAGCGGGTCGTCCACGAGACGAGTTCCAATGTCGCGTGTATGCCCAATATCCGACTCGAATTCTAGCTTTTCTGTTTGTATTCGAAATAGCGATAGACCCTTATTCGCAGCAACCTGTTGTTCACCAGATTCAACGCAGTGCTCTGCTTGCGTCTTCGGAGCTTTGATATTGTGGATTCGGAAGCTCGGTGTTCGCCTTGTTGACTGAGAGGGATATTCGCTGGAAGCGGTATTTTCTGGATGGACAGTATAAGTGGGCTGCTTTTGTCGAGCACTTCTTGAAAAACATCGCAGGCATCTTTGATCGCGTCTAAGCTCCAATTGTTCCACTCCGGCGGGCGCTGAGATCAGGGAGTCGAGAACCGAAAGAGCTGACGGCCTCTTCAGTAATCGAAGAAGAGCCGGGCGCATGAGTCTTGAGACGAGAAAGACAACAGGGGAACGATAGATCTGACCATCCTCCTCATTCGGTCCCTGAAGGTCTGTGAGATATCATCAAATGTGAGGTTTGATTGTGATGGAGCTCATCTGCTTTGCACGCCCTGGAGGCCGCGGAAACTACTTTTCTGGGACCATAGCAGGACTATTCTATCCAACTATACCTATATCAGTTAGCCCTGGAGTTCTGCCATCACGTGAGAGTGGTTATTAAGCCTTGCATCCTAAAGGCGGAAGTGCGAGGGATACCACGTGATTACCGTGATGTTCGGGTCCACATTTCACGACATCGACTGATCGTTGTTACTGCCAATCTTCCAGCTGCCATTCTTGTCTCTATTCTCTAGTAAACCTCATTGTTTCGCACTTGCGCAACCTTCAAAATGTTCCGCACCGCACCTCGCATGGCTGGGTAAGCTTCTGCCACTTGTTCTCATGTTTTATGCTCTTGCACAGCTTCTGCGCTCCTGATTCATAACTCGTTCGTCAGCTTGGCCTGCACACCATTGACCGGACTGCGGCTGCTAGTCATGGCCCAATTGATTTCCAGTGCACTGATATATGCTAATCTCATCCTAGGTTCGTGTTCCGTGAGAACCGTGTCCCCTATTACCAGCGTCTTTTCCAGAAGCATGACGGCAAGCGTCAGTGGTACAAGGTCAGTTGATCTGGAAAGCCGATATAATGGCATGGAAGATCTCACCACTCACCACCGCTGTGATTCAATGTAGACCGAGCGCAGCAACTACGTCATGTACCCCTACCTCATCTCCGTCTACGGTCTCGGCATTGGTAAGCAAGCCTTCGGCTTCTACGCTATCAAGATAGTCATACTAACGTGGCTTCAGCTACCACCTATGCCATGGGTCGCATGGTCTTTGTAAGTGCTACCCACATTGACATTGCATCTTTACCATCTGCTCCGGTTGGCGACGGTCACTAACCTGCATGACAGGGCCACAAGACCTGGTTCGGTAAGGAGTAAACGACTCGTACCTTGACAAACTGGCACCAGCAGCGTCTCTCGATTGACATTCCTTGACCCGGTTTGGCGATGCGTCCGGGATATTGTACTGGGATAATTGAGAGGAAGACTGGGATTATCGACGTTGTACATAAGTTAAGCTAGGGCGTCAATGTGTGAAACCTTTCCTCGACTATCCTGTTCTGACTCGAACATCCACACCACTCGTGGCTCGTGCGACGTGACTTGTGAATTAGACGTGTACTTGGGGCACGGGAAGCTTCTGGGTTTCTGTAGACCGAAACCTTAAGCATGAAATGTGTCATTGTTCAGCAATCATTGTTCGACGAGATTCGCCAGCTGCCAAATCAGCATCTCGCACCACTTGGGATCTAGCATCATCCTCTGAAGCAAGTCTGGGCAGTCCTTTGTTACAGAAGAACTTCTCACATCTTCAAGTTCTCAATCATACTGAATTGATATATATGTAGAATCGTGACTGATAAGAACTAGTAAGACCTCTTTCTCTCACCGGCTTACGCCTCAGGGCCTTGATTCGATTAACATATGTCCAATGGAGTTCTGTGTTTCCATGGGGTGTAATCTCTGGTCATCGATGATTTACTCCTTAACTAACTAATTATAACTCTAAAGTCTTCATCACTAGGTGTCTTAGTCAATTAAGTTGCGTATTAGTCATCAACCAACACGGTTCGTCCCGACTGAAGCGAAGCAATATGTCCCTTCGCAAGCTCAATGATCCATGTCGCTGTTGATGTCGCCCAAAAGACACAGCCATCGATATACAGAGTTGCTATTCCCATCTGAATGACATCTTCAATACATCCAAGGCGGTTCTTGATAGATGTGAGCGACACACATTCCTTGTTCATGATTCTCAAAGAGACACCACAGTAGATTGAACTTCCTGTGATATTAGGCCACCCAACAACTACGGGGAGCTGTTGTCCAATACAGAGCCAGCCTCCTTGTCAACACAATTGCGGCTTCGACCTGGGCGAAAGGTTGTGGACACTGTTAACACAGATATCGCACTAACATGGATCTTGAGTCCGCTACTTCTGAACGGCCCGCTAAGCGAGTGCGGCAGGCTTGTGAACCGTGCAGGTAAGCCGGAATAGCTGTCCGGCATCGTGATCTCTGATAAGATGGTGACTGGTCATTTATAGGCGGAAAAAGGCAAAATGTCCTGGGGAACAGCCGACTTGCTCTTTATGCGCGCGATTAGGTCAGACATGTGCCTATGCAGCTGAGCACCGAAGACCATTGACGAATGGTCTCAGTTCTTCAGGAGACTTAGCCTCTGGGCTTTCCACCTCGGAGTCTAGAATTACCCGAATATTGGTAAACCCAATGAAATAATATTTTGCGGAAGGTCTAAATCTGACTTGGTTCTTTCTAGGAAGATCGCCTGGGAAACTGCGAAGCTAAGATGAACGAGCTTCTTGACGCTCTGAGGTGAGCCTCTTGTTTTTGGGTGCCATTGCACGATTGTCTGATACTTGCCCGCCAGACGTAACACATCGAATCAACTTCAGGAGAAAGAGGCATCAGCCAGACCATCTCCTTTGGCCAGCGTGTTGAATACATCATCATTGAATACCTTTACACCACTACCCAGATGGGAGAAGGTATTGTCGATAGCAGAGTTGTATCTTCTATATTGCGATGGTCAACCTCTTCCGTTATTTCACAGGCACAGCTTCTTGCACAGTTTACCAACCCGTGACCCAGAGCTAATCTATGCCATCCTGGCCTTGAGCGTCAGATTCTCGAACGATGAAGCCTCTAGTCCTGATGAACTTCCGTCTCTCATAAATGGTTATACGGAAGTTGCAAGGAGCTTGGTCATGAAAAGGGTTTCGGAAGGACCAGTCGAACTTTCCACTCTCCAGAGCTTGTGTCTACTCAGTTTAGTTGACTTTACCAGTAAGGATACGTCCAAATCTAGTGCACGCAAATGTTAATCAACCGGATCAGATGGGAATACACATCGCTCAAGTATTCATTGTAGCTTAGCAATGAACTTGGCGCAGTGTGCTAATCTTGCCTCGGAATCGCACTCGTCACAACTCTCATCACTTGAAGAACGTAGGCGTTGCTTCTGGAGTATCTGTCTGCTGAAACGTCTTCACGGTGTTGACGTTGAAAATTTGGATTTTCCCGAAGGGAATTTCCCCCCTTTCCCTGAAAGTCCAAGTAGGCCTCCGCCGCCTGACTCAGTAGGTGATGCAGTCGATGAGACTCGATCATCAGGCATGCATGATCAGGGTATCCTTGCGTACATGATTATGCTCAGTGGTGTTTTTGCAAAAACTGCCAAATATGTCCGGCGTCACGGAAAGCCGGGAAACTTGCCTCCTTGGTCATCAGAATCAGATTACTCGAAGATTTTGGCTGCTCAGATGGACCTTGAGACTCAGATGCCATACATCCACAGATTCAAGCCAGCTAGCCTTAATGAAAGAACATCAGAAGACCTTCAAACCAGAAGAGATTACTGGGGCCCATGGCTGTTAAACCAATTCCTGTATCACACTATATTGTGCTTGGTCAATCACCCGCTTCTTCTTTCCCTCAGTCTCAGGAACTTTAGAAGCACCATTCCGGAGATATTCTTACAGCATAGCTCGGATCTCATTTCATCGCATACGACATGGATTATACATTTCATCAACTTTTTCGAAGAGCGGTGTTACACGATCTCGGACCCGTTTCTGGGCTACAGCGCTGCTGTGGTAGCTACAATTGAACTACAACTCAGCTTCACCGAAAATGCTGCTATTCGAGATGAGAAGCGAGACCGTTTCTACAGGTGTGTTAGATTTGTGCAGAGACTGGGACAAAAATGGCCTCACATGGCACGATTGGTGAGCAGAAACACCCAACCCCTGTTTTCCGTGGCTTTGAGCTGATTTAACATGTGTGACCAGGCGGATAGACTACAAAAGTTGGAGGATGCTGTGTCTGCATCCTATCAGCCAGCGTCAGGCTTACTGAACAAGTACCTTCTCATAGATCTATCCCGCTTTTGGGAGATCCTCGAATATTCTTCCAACAGTGACACCGACTCAGCTCGCCGTATGTTTGGGGACTCTCTGTACTCCGAGCCACCTGCAATTGCGGCTGAAGTATCGCAAACCTCACCTCTGCCTGAACCATTCCGCTTACAGTCTCATCACACGTCAGCCTCATCACCGGGCTCGCAACGCAATGTTCCTACTTCACTCCTGACTGGTGAACAATGTCCAATGGGGTCTATGAGCTCGCCTCGGTCACCGGACCCAATGAATGACGAATTCTCAATCTTGGCCGCCAATTTCTTCTCCCAAGCTCAAGACTTCCTACCAAGAGTTGATAGCAGAGACGGTTTTGGTCATCTTTGATAGCTAGTCCAATGCTACGGACGTTTATGCTTTTATGAATATGGTCACAAAAAAGAGAAAAAAAAATAGGCTCGTTATTGTTCGCCGATGCGGAACAAAGCAGCATCTTTGGTGTCAAGCTCACGAACCACTAAAGGGCTGAACTGAAGGAAGGCTGTGATAAAATTGTAGTCATGAACTTATATACATTATCGTCAAAACTGTACATCCAACCCTGCCTCAGTCTAATCTTACTCATCACTTTCCCGGCTCAAGCTTTCAATGCCTCTCTAAAGACCTGGACAAATGACCAAACCTCACTGAAAGTGTTGTACAGTGGAACGGGTGCTACACGCACTACGTCTGGCTCCCGTTTGTCGCAGACAATCCCGGCTTCTTGCAGCCTCTGAGATACATTCTGCAGCAGTCCGGGCCTGAGCAGTAAGCTGAGCTGGGCTCCCCTGGCCTCATGATTGTTCGGAGTTATGATGCGGAACGGTCTCGACTCGTCGTCATAGTCCTTTGTCAATAGGTACTCAAGGTACGCGGTCAACCGTATCGATTTCTGGCGGAGCTCTGCCATTGATGTGCCGTCAAAGACGGATAGGGCAGCGCAAAGAGCTGCAAGATCAATGGCCGAGGGATTGGAGATCTGGAATCCTCCAGCACCAGGAATGGGCTTGAATTCTATGGAGCAATCGTCAATTCCCGGTGCTCTGACTGACAATGTGTGAATTCAAGTGAATCAATGGAACTTACTGTTGTCCATCTTGAATCTCACTGATCGGTCGCCGCCATACCATCCAGTCAAGCGATGACGAAACTTGGGGGAGTCTTCTCCTCCACTGTAGTCGACTTGGCCGTGTTTCTCGTGCACGAAAAGCCCTCCCATCGCACCAGGGCCCGCATTTCCATATTTGTACGTGCACCACGCCGCAAAATCAACATTCCACTCATGTAGCTTCAATTCCAAATTCGCATACGCATGAGCGAGATCCCATCCAACGATAAGATTACGCGAGTGTGCGTAATGAGTAATCTTCTTGATGTCAAAGAACTGCCCAGTATAGTATTGAATACCTGGGAGAAGAAGGACAGCAGCTTCGTCGGCATGTTCGTCGATGATAGACATGATTCTCTCAGTAGAGATCTCATATTCGCCCTCTTCAGGACCGATCAGCACCATAGACTGTTGCGGGTCCAGACCGTGCCAAGCAATTTGAGATTCGATCGCGTACTATGCCAGTTAGTCCGGGTTAAGCGAAGTGTTTCCACCAGAAGACTTTTTGCGTACGTGATCACTGGGGAATGCCTTCCAGTCCAGGATGATTTTATGCCTTGTTGTGGTAGGTGTGTAGAAGCTAGCTAAGAGGAGGTGCAGGTTTGTCGTCAGCGTTCCCATGGCTGCTACTTCCTCTGGTTTGGCTCCGACAATCCTGCTCATGGAAGCAGCAGCTTGTTCGGAAAGTAGCTGCCATTGTTTCAAAGGGGAATCCTCAAGGTCTGTAAAATGACCGCCAACGCCAATTGATGCCCAGGTATCGAGCTGTGCTTCGACAAAGTGGACGGTTGCTTTGGGTTGGATACCAAGCGAGTTCCCGCAGAAGTAAATGCAGGGCTCGGCGGAGAGTCCTGCCACACCATTAGATACCACGTTCAATAGAGAATGATTGACAATACCCAATACGTACCGGGCTTAGCAAGCTTCTTGGAAGCAATGTTCGCCTTGGATGGAATGATGAATTTGTCCCTGAATGCCGCTAGACGATCTTGTGCGTCAAGCTGAGCTGCGAACTCGGGCGTTGCAGCCTCCTCCGTGAAGACAGGCTTGGACATGGTGGTATTCACAGCGAGTAGCAAATAGAGAGGGTAAGGTCAATAGTAGATCTGAAATTGGCATTCAGTAACAATCTTGACATCACTTATTTATAAGTTATCACTAAGCGTTGTCATCGAAAGCGGCTGGTTAGACCCGGACCGGATGCCGTTCCGCTTCCGCCTCCTGATCCGTGTTTTTTAGATACCTAATAAAGCATGAAATTATAATTCAGGCGTTGGACTTCCGGTCCTGGATCTCATCTCCACTAACGACATGAGTGGTACAGTCAGTACATGTCCTGCAGGCCATTGATAGTCACTGGCTGGTAGTACGATAACAGTGTCACAACATCTTAAGAAATCTATTATAACCCGCTCCGGCCCCGGTACTGCAGCCATCACTCTCGCGATACTACTATATAATTCCCATTGCTGCACATCCCATTCGCCTTGAGAACATACATCTGGGTATCACAGCCTTTCAGCTCACCTCGCTTATCTCATTATGTTGAACATACCAGGCATCTGCTTAGAGAAATACTCTCTTTCCCTCCAAAATGGTTTCCTTCCCGACATTTCTCCTCTACAGCAACTATCTGACCCATATTATCTGCCATGGGAGAACATCGTTGCCGACCTGCCATCTCAAATCGAACGGAGAGTGATAAGACATGCGGTAGAGAAGATGCCAGTCCTCAGTACAAGCAGACTAGGGTCCGAGCCGGAATGGAGGAGAGCATACGTTGTACTCGCTTACCTCACTCACGCCTACATTTGGGGAGGAGATAAACCCAGTGAGGTAAAAAGCTTTACCTTTTAGCTATACCAGCCAGATATTCGGATAGGACTTGTTACTGATTGTTTGTTATGGATTCTAGGTGCTACCACCCTGTATTTCACGGCCCTTCGTCGAGGTGTCGAAACATCTAGAACTCCCACCTTGTGCAACGTACGCAGCTCTCAACTTGTGGAATTTCAAGATCTCACAAGGTCATACCGACCTAACCAATCCCGACAACTTGGCTGTCGTCAACTCTTTCACCGGAACCAAAGACGAAGAGTGGTTCTTCATGCTTTCGGTGGCACTCGAGGCCAAAGGGGCACAACTGATACCGCTTATGACCAATGCCATTCAGGCAGTCAGTGTGGATGATGCTGTGTTGGTCAGAGCACATCTTGACCAGCTGAGTGATGGCCTTGTAGAGCTCGGCGAGCTTCTGGAGAGGATGTATGAGCACTGTCAGCCAACAGTGTTCTATCATCAATTACGTCCCTTCCTAGCAGGTAGCAAGAATATGGCAGTTGCTGGACTGCCCAGGGGTGTCTTTTACGACATGGGAGACGGCAAAGGTGAATGGCGTCAGCACAGTGGCGGCAGCAATGCACAGAGCTCTTTGATACAAACGTTTGATATATTTCTCGGTGTGGTACATCATGCCACGGGAGAAGCAAAAAGCTCCGACGGGAAACCCCCAGTTGCTTCAAAGACCGGTTTTATCGAGGTATGTATGAAGCTTCGAAATACTTGAAGATTTCAAGTGGCGCTGATGCTGATACCTTGGAAATAGTACATGCGTAACTACATGCCAGGCCCTCATCGTCGCTTCCTCGAAATGATGGTCCAGACAGCCAACGTTCGCTCATACGCCCTGAGCTACAAGGCTGGCTCGCCTGTCCGGGATGCATACAACGGAGCCGTGATGTCACTGGGACGATTCCGCGACAAACACGTCAAGATGGTTACACGATACATTATTGGACCTGCACGGTCGACACCCCCAAAAGAGACTTCGTCGCAGATCAACCTGGCGACTAGCACATCCATCCGCATGGAGAGCTGGAATGGACAAGGGGTCACTAACGGTGTCCACGGCACTGGAGGAACTGATCTGATTCCGTTTTTGAAGCAAACACGAGACACAACCAAAGCTGCAGCTTGCTATTCAGATTAACTGTGACAATCGCGAAGCAAGAGGCAAGCCCAACTGTAGAACCTACTTGTTTAGAGCATTAGAACAATATTATCTTGGATGTACAGTACATTATCTGAGTGTTACAAGAAACCTACTTGTCATGATACAGATCACATGAGTACCGTGATTGCATCAGTTGGTATTATTCTTCAGCTAAAATGATGGGCTCTAGCCTTCTAGTCTAGCTAGCGAGTCCCTTGTCCTCCCCTCCATTGAAACTTGTTGTGGAGGCATAAAACAAGGATAAAAACGTTATGAGATCCTGGAATGCAGACGATCCTAGTATGGTTGTCGGCATCTGCCCCGTAAGCTACAGTATTCCTTCCTACATAGATTGCGTACCACAAATAAAGACATGCTATAAGACTCATGATCCCAACTTTCATGTGTAATACAGTCGTACAGAACAGCCGGAGAGGTCACGGTGCATAGGGACATGACTACGAAAAGGTTCAAAGAGAGATTCCCGATTGACCATCCAACGTCACTCAACACATGCTTCAACGTCAAGTCACTCACCTGCACCTTAACATCCTTGATCAACATGCCCATCGCGTCACAGGGATGCAGCCCCGAGCCTGCTCCGACAGCCGGCAGGTGCGTGTAAATTGCATGTGTGGACGGACACGATGTGGACGCGGAAGCGGAAGCGGAAGCGAATCCGGTAAGCCAGGCGAGATCCGCTGGGAGGCAAAGATACGGGCGCACCTCTCTTATCCCTGCATTCATGATCAAATAAATAGGTGAGCCTTGATGATAGCGCGGAGAGTGAGGTCCTACCTCTTTGTCAGTGGTATTCATCATCACCTTCGATAATCATCATTATTATCACCATGTGAGCGTCGTGTCATGACAGCGAGTATAGCCTATATTTGATAAGCCAAGGGATGTGTATCAGTATGCGTCATCGTTGCAAATTCTACAAACAAACGATACAATTCAATGAAGCTCGCTTAAAGGGTAAAAGATTATGGGCCTTGCGCAAATGAGATATTGGGTTCCATTTCTAGCGTGATTGGGAAAGTGTAGAGGAGCTGGCAATGGTCATGTAGAAATATGAGCATCAGACCAAATTTTCGGCAGCTGGCATTACATTTTCGAACATGAGTACCGCAACCACTGATTAAGCTTCGAAAAGATTCATACGGCCAGAAAAGTTATAAGCTGAGGATGTATCTCCTAAATGATGCGTTAGGGTACTGCCTATACCTATATGATGATTGTGGGTGTTGTGGGCTGGGATCCAGAAGCTGTTTAACTACGGATGATTAACAGAAGCTTAAATGAATGCGGGGAAGCCCGAGCTGCCAGAGTACATACGTACCATAGAAGGAAGACAGCATATTCCCCACTGCAGCAATAGTAGGCTACATAGAGACAAGTTGGAAACAAGGGTCATCTACGATACTTGCCAACTGAATGCGCAAGAACTCATATTCCCTGATGCAAATGGCTGCCTATGCAGTATACCATTCAAGAGTCATGTCCATAAAATAGTAGCCTTCACAACAGTGTATCTATCATTTCACGGGCAATACGATCCGGACCTTCGAATTATGCCTGCACGTAGCTCGGCAGACGGCTGTTAGGGGCCAACATAGTCGGCGATCGAAATCACATCCTCGTTCGGCGACTTTTACATCGCATCATTCAAGGCGATATGGCGAGGTTCACCGCAAATTCTATCCAGTGAGCTTTCACAAGCAGGTAAGGCGTCGCGTATACATAGCGCCTCAGGCGCATTGACAATCTTGTGGACAAGCGAATGGCCGACACGCAAGTTCTGTGCGGTGTAGTATGGAGGACAATAACATGATTCTGACTGAAGTCAGCTTCGAGCCGCTGCGGAGGGTACAATGATCCTGGGACCCGTAGATAGGTTACCTGGTAGACCATGATTTCTTGAATTTTGAAGGGGGGTGGGAGGCATCTGCCTTGGAACTGATAAGTCGAATGCCATTGTTTCAAGCCCCTAAAGGCGAGGTAATTCTTACACTCAACCACCAGTAGTGTGAGATGTCCCTATTAGCTTGCAAAGGCTCTTTGCTCACGCGCAGGACGTCCATTCATCATCGTTACCGTTATGCTCTAGACACATATATCAGCTGGTACTCCTTCTAAGCCAGCTTGGGGCCGAGTGAGCGCCTCATTCATAGCGTCAGTATACTATATCTTCTGCCATTTCATGAATTGATCTCAAGCCTTCTGCAATGATCATAATTTCTATTCAGCCTGCCTACCACGAGCTGTGTCGATGCTGACTTTCTGCCCAACACAGCATCTGTCCGCACGTAATCAGTTTCTAGAGCATTCTGAGCCTAGGATACTGCTTGTCTTCGCTGGACTGTATCCGCTATCCCGCCGAAGATAAGTGATTTTCGGCTTTATGGCATGCTAAGATCAGCAACCATGAATGGACAGTACTCAACATCCCACACGAGGCTGCGTAATCCACATTCAGGGGTTGAGAGGTCTAGTAGTTATTACTCAGGTTATTATCGGCTGTCGTTTGAGAGAGTCAATGATTGCAGTGGCTGATGTGTCAGTGGTTCCACTGACCGGATCATCAATCGCCGACCGTCGGGGTCAATCGGCGACTGTGTTTGTGTAGACCCGTGTATTAGCTATATCATAAGCAGCTTTATCAACGATTGCTTCTCATTGCAATAACACGTCTTGACGCTTTCAAGCTAAATATCTTACTCTGACAGTAAGCTCGATAATCGTTGAGCTATACTATATCATCTCAAGACATTGACTGCTATCAACCACCGACCGTATCATGTCTCCAACTATGCTGGCTTCTAACTTTACACCGTCCCCTATCACGAAGGACAGCATCACATCGCCGAAACATGGGGAGTATACCTTCGACCTATTGGTTCAGGATTTGAGGATGTACCTGGGCAGCTCGCGGGGCATTGATGCCGATCAAGTTGACCACCGTGTCCTCATGGCTTTTATGTCCAAATATACCTCCAACCCAAGCGACTGGTCTCGGTTTGCACGGAACGATTCGAGCAAGAATTATACACGCAACCTGGTCGCCAATATCAATGGACAAGCGAACCTGGTAAGTGGTTCCTGATTTTTGGGGACGCTATCTTCTTAGTTGACCACTGAGGTAGCTGGTGCTGGTCTGGAATCCAGAGAAAGGATCCCCCATCCATGATCATGCAAATGCTCACTGCATCATGAAAATCCTCGCTGGCCATTTAAACGAGGCAATCTATCACACTCCCGATCCCGAACAGAGCCAAGATGCCCCTTTGAAAGTGAAGCAAGATACGACGTATGGCACCAATGATGTGGCCTATATTTGCGATCAGATTGGGTTGCACCGGGTCATGAATCCTCACAGTAATCAACTTGCTGTCTCTCTTCACTGTATGTACTTCTCTTACATCTACCCGTGAGGAGCTCTGACTAAATGGCCACACTATTAGTGTATACGCCTCCAAATGCAGCAGATTTCGGATACAATATATATGACCGAGAATCGGGCCGGAGAAGTCATGTCTACCAAGCATGATAATTTTGTCTCAAATGGACTATGTTGTGATACAAATAATATGAGATATAACGAATTAGATTAATGAGATAAACTTTACCTTAAACTATCAAGTTAGTAGCAGTAGCAGAGGGCAGACAATAAGTTAAACAGGGAGATAAGAACGAAGTCGGAAGTCGACAACTTACCGGAGACTAGAATTTATGAATGTATGATCCCTGCTGAGTCATACAGAAAGCAATGTAGTTATCGCTTCCTTCAATCGGTTCAATCGCCGCTCAGCATCGGCCTTTGCTTAGTTGTCTTCAAGTACGCCTCTCCTTCTGTAATTCAGCGAAAATGCATTGGGTTTGTGACCTTTTTCGTAACCCCTCGTCGAATCTCACCTGCAGTGGCTTGAGAGCACTGGGATTTGAGTAAGATCGTTGTTCACATCGAGTATTTTCAACATGGTCCGTCCAGCACCACTTGCCTGCACGGAATGTCGCAAGCAACACCTAAAGTGCGACGCGAAGACACCATCTTGCTCTCGCTGTCTTGAAAACCGCTTCAACTGCTTATATCTCCCATCACGGCGTGGGGGAAGACGAAAGGCTCGGGAATCGGGTCGCCAGCAGCCCGTAACGACAACGCCCAGCTATCCTCGGCTTCTCCACCAGTCGATGACTTCGCATCTCCCTACACCAAGCACTATCATTCCCCATCATGCGACTAATACCAATACGACGGTAGTATCGCCTTCCTCCTCTGGACCGCAAGATCTTCCAAGCCAAACAGCGCAGAACGTTCAAGATAGAACCGAGTCTGACGCCCGCCTTGTCCGGCTTTATTACGAAAACTTCCATGCCGCCCACCCAATCTTGGTCCCCGCTCCTCTGTATGAGGAGCGCAAATATCCTTGGTATTTGCACGAAGTTGTCGTCTTCGTTGGAAGCCATTTTTTGCCGCAGTCGAATACTTCGCTTTCTAAATCGACTCTGGCAGCATTGAGCACTAGCGGTGAGAGGAATTCGTGCAAGGTTCAAGCTCTCCTCCTCTATTCAATATTGTTATGCGCACGTGAGGAATGCTCGCAAGCTCATGCCACGTTCTCCACCGCGGTCGACATTGCTTTGGAGCTGGGGATGTACCGGCGAGATTTTGCGACAACTACATGCGACGAAGGAGACGTCGAAGCAGAGAGCCTGCGCCGTACTTGGTGGGAGCTTTTCACCGTGGACGTTTATATGGCTGCTTTGCAGAAGAAGGTCGTTCTGAGATGCAGTAGTGTTCCCTATGACGTTGCCCTGCCTTGCGAAGAATCGGTCTACGCCAGTCATTCGAGCATCCCAACTCCACCAACGCTTGCTGAGTTCAACAAAAGGATCTTCACAGGAGATGACGATGACGATGATGAGAGAGAGACTGAACATTCCCATTATTCATCTTTCAGTTATCGTATCGAAGCTGTGTGTATCTTAGCTCGTGTCATCGTGCTCAACAGTTTACCCGAGACGCATCGAGATCACCTACAAGCCGTAGAAAATGCGCTTGTCAGCTGGACAAATCACCTCCCCGCAAGCAAAGTGGACATCGTGGATATGTATGGCAGTATTGACGAAATGCTTTTTCAGGCACATACAACAATTCATTATGCTGCAATGCTTCTACATCTGCCCAGAAGCAATCTGCGACCTGCTCTGCCAGATACAGGGGTCCCGATTAGCCCGGTAATTCCAACTCGCCTCTCGCCATCCTTTACCCGGCATGTCCACGACATCAAAGCCACAGAAGCATCTAAGCAACTGTCTAACCTTCTTTCTGTGCGACCAAGCGTGCAGAGATATAGTCCATTTGTCGTGTTCGGACTTGTGTTATGTGGCATGGTGCAGCTAGCTACCAGTCGAATACATCCACCAGAGTGTTCGGATCACCACTGTAACCGCATTATACTTGTGCTTGGCTGCCTGAAAACGTTGAAGATCAAGTGGCCAGTTGCAAGCAGGGCCCACCATTATCTTAGGAATGCAGCATCGGAAACATTCACAGCTTGGATTGAGTCTCGTTATCCGCAAATCAGCAGCAGTGCACCTTCGGTTTCCCGCCCCGATCCTCCGACCAGCAACTCCTTAACTGTTGACAGTAGTGCTTGGATCGTTGCACCTGGGATTCCGGGTGCTTTGCGCTCAGGAGACGCGGACGTCCAGAGTCTATTTTCACCTGGGCTGCTCTCAGCTTACATCGATCCCACATGTAGCGAACCACTGCTTTTGCACACGATGCCTGACCTCGACTTTACATGAAGTGCCTCTTTGCACGTGAGCGTGGGATACATGAGAAATTCTTGCCAACAGTCTGTGTACGCCTATTGATATAAACGATGGAACAATACCAAGCAACTAAGTCCGCTATAACGCCTTGACTGAAGGGTTCAATATTATGACAGAAGTTGCTTTACTTGATCTATGGCTTCTTCGCGATGGGGGAGTCGGTGATTTTCGATCTGCTTGATCAAATATTGATCCAGTCGTAACCTTGCAATGAGCCGGACTAAGATATTCTATGCATGAGGAACACTTTGCAAGCTTCGCAGCCCTCATGAAAACAGACCTTCCTGCACTTTATAAACAAAAGCTCGAAGAAACGGCATATACGCAAGGTGGATCGCTATCTGCGAGCCTGAGAAGCTGGTCTAATCCGTTAAGTTGGGAAAAGGAACCCAACATCTTGAGTGCTGGGATAGTGATATCCCACCGGCAATTGGACAGAATTGGAGACGGGTAATCTAGATGTGCCTAGATGTCAACTGCTGTGATTCACCTCACAATTGCAGGATCTACAGCCTATAGATCAAGGAGCATGACAGCCTCATTCGTCGGTCTCTGTCGTCCACTCTTCTGCCTGAAGCGGGAATTGGAGTGAGGCCTACTTAGGTCGCGGTCGCCAAAAGGCATTCGAAATTACACTTGGAGCCAAGATACCCGGTCGACTGAAACAGGCTTTGAGCCATGGCTAATTTGATATACTTAATTCACAAATCAATGAGATGTACGGCTAAATATGTATTAACATCATGCACTGTAACATATTGCAGGGATTGAGTAAATCCTGTTATCGTCTGGCAAGGACCAAGTGTGGGCTTGTCTTCTGCCTCGTCAGACGCTCCGATTGAGGGTAGTGATAAGAGACAGATTGGGTCCCTTGCATGGAAGCTCGGCGTTGGCGATAGACGCGATGTCTGACTCAAGACAGAGTGGCGAAAATGTGAGAGATCATCAAAGAAAAACCAGCTTTGACGATGTGCTACGAAATGCAACCTAGCCTGGCGGTTTCGTCAGTCACCTAGAGATGATGAAAAAGACTTCGTTTCAAGCGGGTCTTCATTGAAGACATTCTTTCTCCTTATGTTTATGAAGGAATAGACCCTGAAGCTTGTCGTTGGCTCGCCTCGCACATGCTACTTCCTGCGCCAGGCGTACGCTAGAGGAGTAACACTTCTCCAAGTAACACCCACTGATGCTAGAAGTATGCTGGGGTAAGATAATGGCCACCACCTGGGCCGATGGTGAGAAGCAATTCATGGGCCATAAGCCATAAATGATTCGATTTCCAAGACCAGTTAACGTTTCTTTGTGATGGCGGGAACACCTTCGCTCGCACGCAACTCGGCGAGCCTCTTCTCGCGTTCAATGAGCCTCTCTTTCTCCTGCTTGATCAACTGCTCTACGGTCTTGTTCGCTTCAGCCAGGCGATCCATTTCACTGGCCTCGCCCGCTCTACTGTATTCGTTGCCCGGTGTTTTGTTGAGGGGGATCTCCGCCGTCCTCCCATTTTTCTGTTGCTGCGCCTGCTTGGTGTTCTTGCCCCCTTTCCCTTTCTGAGGCTGTGTCGTCGTTGTAGGGCCTCCAGTTAGGAGCTCGTAGAACTGCTCAACCGGCTCGTTGAAGACCACCTCCTCGTAATTTTGGCTGATGACCACTTCCCGGCGCTCCTTCTTCCCTTCCGCATCATCGCCATAAGGATGAAGCTTCAGGCTATGCCACAGCGTCTGGGGCTTCTCGTTGGATTCCGGCACAAAATAGAGCTTGATTTGGATTTCGAATTCTCCCCACCCGGTTTCCGTGACTTCAAATGGGGGTTGCTCGATTGTTCGGACATTCTGCGCATACGTCTCGTGTAGTTTGAACTGAACCTTTTTGAGCCAGTAGGAGATATCTTCACCGTTGACTCCCTTAACGAAGACGCGCCATTGGTGGGTGTGGTCGGCGGGCACGTGGGGAGGTTTCCTGGCGGGATCGAAAGGTTGTGCTTCGCTGCCAAAGACTGTACTCGGAAGTATTAGCAGGAGCCTCTCCAACAGAATGTGGAGAAGAGACTAGATTAATGATCCAGGGAAGATGTTGGCATACTGAAAGGGCGAAACACGGAGATACCCTAAGATATTCTGTGGTCAGCGGGTTGCCTTGCCTCCATCTGGTACATTGGAGAATGAGTATTTACCCTCACACGCTTCGTACCCGTTGCAGAAGGCATGTTTGAACTTGCAATTAGGCGATTTGGGAGTGGTGAACAAAGTTGGTTTGAAAGGTAACAGAGAGGCGAAGATGTTCCTGCTGCGATTCCACCGCGGAACTCTGTCGTTGCACGTGACAGCAGTGGGTGGTGATACGATAAGGATTCCTCGGAAGCTCCGCAGCTATTCTTGCTCCAGCGATCGATCTATCGTCTCTGGAACATTCAATTGACCATGTTAGAGTGAAGCTGTTCTCTACTCGCTCGCTTTCTCTTCCTTTTTCTTTTTCCTATACAAAATGGCTGCTAAACGGGTGGTAATCGCAGGGGGTAACGGCTTTCTGGGTGTGTATGCGTCGCACGTCGCACCCCGCAAATAGAGAATTGACAGGAAGTATCTCTCTGGAATAGGTTCGAGAATCTGCAAGTCTGCCGTCGCTAGGGGCTGGTCTGTTACTTCGCTCAGGTACACAGTTTCATTGATGCGAACAAATTGTTGTTTCGTCGTGCGCAGTGCACTAACCTCAACGACATAGTCGCTCGGGCGAACCGCGATGGGATACCGTCACAGGCTCGGCCATTCGTCCGAGCTGGGCAAGCTCTGTTGAGTGGGCCAGAGCCGATATCCTCAAGCCCGAGACATACAAACCCTTCTTGCAAGGTGCCGCGGCCGTTATCCACAGCATGGGTATACTACTCGAGGCGGATTACAAAGGTGTGGTGCAGGGAAGGGAGCCAATCTTCAACGGCTTGCAAAAAGTCTTCGGCGCATCAAGGCCTGGCAGTCAGAATCTTCCGGAGAGACGAGAGGAGGGGGAGCCACTTGAGGCCAGGGACCGCAGCAGACAATTCACATACGAACTCATGAATAGGGATTCTGGTGAGTATGCAGTGCGGGCGATGCGGAAAGCCAATATGTCAAAGGATGCTGACCGGTGATATGCCCACATTATAGCTATCGCACTCGCCCAGGAGACGCGCCATGAGCGTGTCCCTACCTTCGTATACATTTCTGCTGCGTCAGGAGCACCGGTTCTTCCCAGTCGCTATATAACAACCAAAAGGGAGGCGGAATCGATCATAGCGGCGCAGCTACCAGAACTACGCAACGTGTTCGTGCAGGCACCCTTCATGTACGATGAGAGCAGGAAGTTCACTTTGCCAATCGCCCTGGGTGGCTTTGTCGGTTCCCAAGTCAATGCTCTGCTGGGAAACAAGCTTGATTTCCTTGGCTCTATGGTGACCAAGCCACTCAAGGTGGACGAAGTTGGTGAGGCAGTAGTAGAGGCACTCGAAGACGAGTCAGTCCGCGGAGCCCTGGGTGTACAAATGATCGAAGCACTAGCAACGAAGGCTTGGAGGAAAAGCATGCTTTAAGCATTATTTCGGCGTTACTTTGATACGCTAGCATGTTGCTGCTAAGCTGATTCCTTGAGTAGATTTGCTAAGATAACCACAGAACGACAAAAAGCCCCCTGTGCACTAAACGTACTTGATTTTAAGAAGGTAAGGTCCCAGACGCCGAGTAACAGCTATACGTGACCAGTAAGGTTTTCCTAAGCGGAAGGCAGCTCTTTAAAGGGCCGCAAGCAAAATGCTTTGATATGGAGATGGAGCAATGACGTGCTGCTGGTCCAGTGTAATTAAATAGGAAAGGCTCAATCGAGACCCATCCATCAGCCATTTTCGGACGAGCTCTGCTTGAAGCTTAAGCAAAGTGTGCTCTTGTTCTGCTGCGATAGAAAGATCCGGGATGATAGGCATCACAGTCTTGTGCTCAAGTTGGCAGAAACTAGCTTCGGGGCGGCCGGGCTGCTGTAGAATTGATCTAGCTCGAAGGTATAAGTTCCAACAAAGACGTCTGCAGTGAGGGAATGTGAGTTGGCCGCAAGATGCTTGGGCATCGCTGCTGGGGAATCCCAGAAAGGCGCATTTGGTGAGAGAAGGTTACTACCTCAGATCATAGTACCACGTTCGAAGCTATCCCGAATTTCTGTTGTATACTGCGGCATGGTTAATCTTGATGACAAAATGAAGATTCAAGGTTGCATACCTTGTTATAGAATCGAGCCAGTTTCTGGTTAAATTGCTTGTTCTTCTCATTGATGTAAGTGACGTCACCATCATCGTCTCCGCGGCGGTCTCTCCGCTTCTTGAGGCGAACCTCTTCAGCCTTTCTCAAGTCAGACACCAGCTTATCCACAGCTGCCCGGTCCGGCTTATTTTCTGTGAATCCCACGGTATCCGCGGTGGAATAGAAGGTGCCGTTCTTGTCCACAGCGATCATTTCGCCGTCGGCGGTTTCAACAATTTCCAGGTCGCCATTGGCTGCGGCTTTCTCAATGGCCGCCATCTTACCCCGCTCATAACTCTCCAGATCGGGTTGCAATTCACGCAACTGTCTCTTATATACCTTGCGCGCGTCTTGCGTGTAGTCTTGAAAGGCAACGTCGTCTCGGTGGCGTTGTTTCTTTCCCATCCGCTTGTCCCATTTTTCCGACTCGTCAATAGTCCAGTCCCAGGCACGCTTACGTTCAAAATCTTCCCCTGCGGCCTCTGTATCAGCTTTTAGTAGGTTGTGCGATGCGAAAGCGTGCTTGCGCGATATCGACGAAAGCAATGCTGGATCGGTTGCTAGACGTTGTGTTTCGGCGGCGGTTTCCTTCAGATTGCGCTCTGCGGCCGTTTTCTAAACACCCGTCAGTAAATTAGCATATCGTAGACGGACTACATTGTATAGCTTACTGCGCGAGCCTGAAGAGCCTTAAACCTTTCTTGGCGCTGGCGGGCCTTGAGAGCAGCATCGCCCTCTGCCTTATCCATTCCCTTTGGGGCAGCTTCTACCCCATCGTTAGTAGCAGACTCCTGGGAGGATACCTGGGAGTTATCGTTCAGCAGTTCGGACAGCTGCTTCTGCTTTGAGTCAGGTTGGTTTGTCGTAGGATGTTCGGTGTCGTGCTCGGTGGGCATTTCGTTGAGAACTTTGTGCGATATAATAACCTGCAAGCTCAAAGTAGAAGGTTGCAAGAGCGCAATGATGGAGCACTAATTTGGGAAAGGATACCAAGCCGAGGTACGTGATGCCAGCATGGGTGGTGAAAGAAATCAAGGTTGAGACTGAGGTCAAGTCGGGCCCAGATTTGCAAGACACGCCGCCCTTCAGACCGCCTTCGAGTCTCCCCTGATTGTCTGATTGTCCTTATCTCTTGCTTTGACCCGCTTACCCACTCACCCACCCCACAGGACATGTCATACACGATACAGTATATTAGTTTCTGGTTGAGCGACATCTGGTCTCAACCGTCTTAGAGCCTCAATGCTGAAACCACAGGTTCGTCGACACTTGCTGGCACCCAGGCGAAGATTTGATCTGAGATCAGTGCCATATTACTTCACGCCACGTCGCCATCTTGAACCAAGCGCTAAGAAGAAGTCTCCATATTTCGAGTCCACTGCGTCCCAATTACTGCGATTTGCCCTCACGGGCACAACGAGACGCCCGGAGTATGATGTGTCGGAATCAAGTCTGGATCTGCATCTTTTGCAAAGCCTGCAGAACAAGTGGCCGGCAAGCTCTCTGCCTGCGCCGTTCTTGGCCACTCTTTTACGAGATCCAGATAGACACGTTCCTATGCCTTCGCGCCTCGATACCAGACAAATAAGAGGTCTTTCTGATTTGCAGGTGTTCATTGATAATAATGTGGTAGACAGGAGAGGCTGCAGGGTCCTGCAGTCACAGCAATGCGTTCCTCTCGCCAGAGCTTTGCAGCACTGTCAACGGCAAAATCACTTCGGAGAGGTTCTCTCCGCTATTAATGGGATTGTGACACGAGTAGAGAGAATTGACGGCCGTTGCTCGCAACGCTTGTATGTACTGGGCATGTACTACTCAGCGCTTGCACTCTCAGCGTCGGGTCTTAGGCGCTATTTGCAAGGCTATTTAGCCGTTAACTCGGAACCCTTAAGCCCGACGGAGAGCGCACTTCTGGTCCACGCTATCCTTGATTCCTTGGAATATCTTGAGTTCTGTGAAGATCATCAGAGCCTGAGTGCAATAACCGGATTAGTAACAGGAGAGAATCAACCGAACAACAATCGCCTGCATGATATACTATACTGGGCGAAGCCCAAGCATCTAGACGAATGGATTGGGTCTTACTTCACGTTGCTGGTCAGATTGCGCTGCGAGACACTTCAAGAATCCGTATGGGCTCATCTGATAGAGAACCTCTCGCCTGAGTCACACGAGAGCCATTTACGAGCCGCATACAAGTGTGTAGAGATCGCGATTAAAATGGGAGACATGCAGCGAGCTATGACATTTTTGAGGCTGATATCGGAGCACGCAAATCGCAGCTTACGCCACATTTCGAAAGTCAAGACGCTTTGCTGGTTCCTCCCCGCCGATGAATTCCAAACTGTTCCACTCGGCGGGGAAGAACACATTGAGATCCTGCACCAAATCCTCTCAGATATGGAGGCTCGGCTGGGCATTCAGTGGCAACCTCATCTGCTAAAACATTCAAGTGCTTCCGACCCACTTGTGATTAATAACGACCAACCTATATTGACCATGGATGGGAGTAGTGTTGGTTATGATAGCATTGAGCGGCTTCGTGCAACGATTTATAGTTTCGGATGTTCGAAATCAAGAGCAGATCTTGGTCAGATTGCGGATTGTCTTAATGATCATGATGGGAGTCTGATCTCTGTTTCCGTTGCCTGTGATGCAGATACAGACTCGGAGTATGCTTGGTGCCCACAGCTTTCCCCAT
This sequence comes from Aspergillus saccharolyticus JOP 1030-1, assembly GCF_003184585.1. Classification (NCBI taxonomy): domain Eukaryota; kingdom Fungi; phylum Ascomycota; class Eurotiomycetes; order Eurotiales; family Aspergillaceae; genus Aspergillus; species Aspergillus saccharolyticus. The sequence continues at coordinate 54,986 of NW_020290670.1, read as the reverse complement.
TCGAAGTTTCAGACTCCATTTCGCCAATTGATGTCGATTTTTCTAGGCCTTGGGCACCATCTACACTAGGCTTACTTCGCGTTAGTCTTAACAACGACGGTCAATGTTCCGCCGGCAATCGGTCCCTACATTTGATGCAACTGGGGTTTTTAGTTGCAAGGCGAAAGTCTTACCAGGAGCAATCTCGACACAACGCCCATGATTGGGAGAAAACGGGACATATATTTGCCTGGGATCGTTTTCATGGGCACTTTGTTGCAGTCTTCGTAGGAGAAGTCCATGGCGCAACCAAGCAGTGCATAGAAGCAAGACCATCAGATCTACGCTTCGGCCTGAAGCCCATCATAAGGTTTAGCTCCGTCGGTAGCCTACCGGCACACTGGTCTAGGAATCGTGTGACTCCAATCGGTGATTGCGCGATGAGGTATTTTCTTCATGTGGATCCAAGCCCGGACTTGTTGCCATGATTTGGCTTGCCGTGGTCTTTCATACCCAGAAGTCCTGCGATTTCAGCGTGCAGTCACTAATTCTTCGAGCATCTAAGAGACAGGTTTTACTTGTCGGAGCCTGATGTAGAAACTTGTAGGTGTGCCTTATGCTTGGTGTAGTATTATTCGTTGAGGCTGTAACGTGCCCCCCTTGGTACATACAAGCATTCTTGAGTGGAGGATGAAATCTCCGATGGATTTTCATACATAGGGGATGAGCAGCTAGGCATTTACACACCCTATTGCCATGAGCACTCATAGTACGGCAGCAATGAGGACAAACCAGTGACAGAACCCGCTACACCGAAGAAATTGCTCTTGCCTGATACCTGACACGTAATCACCAGGGTTAGATTCCTACAAGCCTGAATGGCTCTTTGAAGAAACCGACGCAAACCAAACCACGAGACTACTAGGATTCCCCGGCTTAGTGTGTGCCACCGCGGTTGAGGCACAGGAAAGCTTATAGGTCCAGATGCCAGGTCATCCTTGCTTCCTTCTCCGAAGCGACTATCTTAGTGGTAAGGGAGTTCTCAGAGCCGCCATGATTACTTGAGGATCAGCACCCGAAAGAATCGGACGTGATGGTGTCGCACTTGTGATAGGCGGGTTGGCTTCCTTTTCTTCTCCTCGGTGTCCCTTCTTCTATTTGCCCCAGACGGTTTTTGGCCCTTTCCAGCATTTATGTTCTCCAACAAACCTCCCCCCCTCCCGAGCTGTTCTATTTTTTCTATTTTTCATATAGTGCATATCCGGGGAGTATTCGAGGGCGAATAGTGTTCAATCATCCGGAGGATGTAGAGTGTGTTTTGGTGTCGAGTGACGATTAGGTAGGATTGTCGGGACTATCACGATCATGGCATGTATTAAGTATGTCCGGACATGATGATCAGCCGGCAAGCCCGACGTAAGGTTGGTGGGAAATGAAGGTAATTACTGTCTGGTCAACGAAGTCTGGTTCGGGTGGACTCCAGCCGCCACTTTTAGAACGCCAGAGCCAAATTCTGAATCTTCTAACTACTGCAACACTCCCATAACGCAAGATGCTCCAAAGACGGCGATATCATGGGCGGAAGGTGCAGTCGCCGAGGCTGTACTGCTTGCGCTGTGTTGGGGGGCCAGTCACTTGATTCACCCCTTCCTTCTTTCTCCCCCTACCTCCACCTCCCACTCTTCCTTTCGATAGTCCTTCTCAATGGACAAACTGGGACGACTCATCAGTGAATGACTTCATGCTCGCTGGATAAGTTCTTGCTCTAAGCCTTGTGTCGTGCACTCTTCCAAGGGACACTTCTCAGCTCTGCCCAGGTTAAGCGCTCCACCATACTTTGTTGCATTGAATTCGACATTCTTTGCATTGCCTACTGTCTCATCACCTAGTACCTCGTTGACTGCGGTCACCTCGGAATTCTTTAAGTCGCCTACCTGGCTGACAATCCGCAGCGGCGAAGGAGAATCCGTTGCCTCAGCCGAGTCAGCGTTCTGACACTCCCCTACCGCAATGCAAAAGCAGGGTTGCGACTGCAAGACGTGAGACGAGAGTGACAAAGGACGTGAAGCGCGCAGGAGTCTCATAAACAAGGCACACATCTTTCATCTTTGGTCAATTGCACCAGCAGGGTCGGTACTGTAGTTCGTGCTCTGTTAACGGCTGCCGTATGGCTGCCTCTGGCCCAGCCGACCAGATTAAGAGCTACACGGGTGCCTTCAGTGTGGACACTCATTACGCATGAATTCCAGGAATTTGGACACAACTGCATGATTCACTGTGAGGAACGTCGATGAATGGCCGCTAAACCTGCCAGCATACAGCCAAGCCTACAGAACACAAGGAAGCTATCTGACCGCCGAGACACATCATTTGTCCTTGTCAGTTAGGCAACCACTCACGTACAGTAGCCTGCTCGCCAAGTAGCGAAAGTGAACAAATGCTACCGTACTAATGCATGAAAAAAAAAACCTCTGCGTCGGTTTAAAAACCCTTTTTTGGGTCCTCGGATGTGGGTCAGAGCAGCATGCTATACTAGTCAGCTAATATGGAACAATCTGAGCAGTAACTGTTCAAGGGATCCGCCACTCCTTCACAAGGACAAAGAGCATACCTCGTTAGTCTACAAGCCAACTATACTCATCCATTGGCAAAGCATACCAGAGATTGATCGTCCTAGGCATCATGGAAATAAACCCGGTCTGGACCCGTTATATTCAATCGGCCGACGAAAGCGATCTTATCATCTTTGTATCTTACATCAATTCGAGGACTTTGAATTCTGGCCTGTCGTACCTTGACAAGTGTATCCCTCTCCGGCTACGCTAAGTTCAATCATGGATTCTTAGCATTAAGCTTACCGAAGTGGTCCGTGTAATGACCCTATAATTTCGACAAGCTATTCCGAGCAGTTGCTGGAACCATGAGTGCTGGCCTTCATCCCAACACACAAGTACTGGGCTTCTTCACGGACTTTCCTGGTTCTGGTACGCTTTTGCTGCGACACAAGATGACGAGTCATCGCAAGAAACCTGAAACCAAGCTAGAGCCCACTGCTTTCACATCGCTAATCCACAGAGAACTAAGAACTACATGAAAGAAGAGCAAAAGTTCGGAATTTGCGGTCAGAGGTAATCTCCTAATGTTGGTTCTAGATGCGAACGAATGCATTCACCTGCAGGTTCTTGTCTCGGGATAGAGTTCCGTATGGGACCGACAACTCGGATACAGTATGGGAACTTTTTGACTCCACAATAGCTTTCTACTGGATTCTCTACAAATCCTACAACGTCATCATTATGTCCCGTTCACCCCAAGAAGCTGCAGGATACTTCTGCATCGAGCAGCAGATGTCTGGCCATCATTAGAGTGGCCCTAATTATTTCTGCTATGGTCAAGAAGCCTTGGTAGCTTGTCGATATGCAGAAGCTTGAGTTGCTGTCAAAGCGACCACGGTAGTCCGCGGCAATATGGTGTATTCTTAGCTATTTTTACATGACAACCGGCTGCTTGAACTAATTTTCGGCTCTGACGGAATTATATGCTGAACCTCGTCATACGGTACGATGTGCAATCACTCATCATCCGCTGTGTGATATTCTCAAATTTGCACCCTCTAGTATTGCATCTTTGCAAACAGTGGTGTATCAACTAAACAACAGTTTACACTAGACTCTTATGGTGGCGGAATACCGAGAGGTCAGGCTTTGTGAGACAAGAAATCTCGAGATCACCAACCACCAGGTAACACGGGAAAGTAGCTTGCTGCTCGATAGCTGGTGACTGATAGCTCAAGGCCCAAGCTACCCCTGATTCAGTCGATTTTCGAGCCCTGGGAAGCGATATCTGTGCCTCTATACACACTGTGCTAGTGCTCGTTGTTCTTCCCTTGACTGCGATTATCACCTGGTAAAACATCTTCGGGGCTGTGTCTGGTGTCCGTTTGCTGGTCACATCGGCTTTGATTGAGCTCTTTCCAGGCCCATTCGGCTGTCACCAGGTACTTACGATGTGTTGTCACTTCAAGAGAGATAGTCTTGAGGACATCCTCTCTAGGACTGAATTCAGGTCACAGCCGGGCTTCTGGTGGTGGGCAAAAGTCCTAGATCGCATAAATATCAGACTGGATTCTGTCAGGGACGCAGTGTTGCTGCATGTCTGGGATTCCGCGCAATGCCACACTCAATACGCAGTGGGCACGCACAAGTTTTCTCACGAACGCCATTACCTAGCTTGCCGATTTCCCCAGATCCGCTTCTTAATTTTGCACGGCCACATAATGGCATGGATTCAAAATTGCAGATTACTGCTTAATCTAGGGTTAGTGAAAATTGCCTATCGTCGCTGGACCAGTTGCGTCATCCGACAGCCAAACGCCTTATAAGCCGCGGATTGACTGCAAATCTCAGCACCTCCATCGTCGCGACCTGCAGCCGCATAAGTGTGGTGCTATGAGCTGGTTGGATGGAGGTCGGTGGAACTCTTTTCTTTTCTGTTTCTCCCAATTTATCTCCCCTCCCACTCTATACCCCTTCCCAGACAATCGCTTTGTGGGAAATCTCTGGCAATCCTCAGGTTGAACTAATAGATACCTGTTATTCTACTAGTTCTTTCCGTAGGATCGTCCACTAACGGCGGACTATGTCCTCTGGACCTTGGAATTTTCCCTAGAAGGTGAAAAAGTCGTGTTTCTACGTCTCTACCTATTCCTGCGAATCTACTTTCCGCCGGTGACATACTATTATGCCGTCGCGCGCTTTGATTACATCTCAGTCAAGTGTTCTCCCGTTCTTTTTTGCCTCCATCTTTTGGGCATCACCGAGTGCGCCTAAAATCCTATCGACTCTTTGTTCGACCCGTCAATTTATGATCCTATATATGGATTGTATCTCTGCAGAATAACTGCGGGCTCAGCGATTAACTAGATCTTGTCAATTGGAGAAAAAGGCAAAAGCAAAGAATTTCGCCGCCAAGGAAAGTCACCGAGAACAATCACCAAAGAGATAAAGAACGAGAAACAGGGACAGAAAACCCCGGACGCTGATTATCTAGATGTCGAGGACACCAGTGCATCCTTGGAGACAGGCCACATCCGGCGGGCAGTATTCTGATGGGCGGGCCGAAACCGCTGGCGTTGACCGTGAGGCGCTAACAGCAGCTCCGAGTCAATCTTATCCCACGGCTGGGCTTCCGCGTTTCTCATTCCCAACCCCAACCAGTGAGGGCTATAATCTCACTGTCGCATCGGCCCCTTTCAATTCTAGGTCGTCCTATCAGGAAAGGGTGTGGGATCCTGTTGCACATCAGAAGCATGACGTCCCTTCATTCTCGTCATACAGTGCTGGCGACCCAGCTCCCTCTGGGACCCAGCGGTCCGCTATTCTGAGAAATGTCGAGTATGCCTCAATTTCTTAGCCCTTAGTTCTCCGTTCCATTGACAGCTCGGGCTTCTTGGGCCTCGAATGCGCGATCATGATTCTCTTGTCTATGAACTCTTATATGCACACAATTCCCTGTCCACAACATTATCACGAGCACGCGCATGCAAGTCACCCTCTGACCTCTGCTGCTACTTCATTCATTCAGATTTCTAAATAAGTGTTCTTCTCTAGCCACAGCACTAATTCCTCCTGGCAGGAACAGCGACTCGATGGCCGGCCCAAGTCCTGGTCATTGTTATGATTGTACGGGAGGATCGTCCGTTAGCGTGGTCGCGGACAAATCTCGCTCGCAACAACCCCAGAGACAAAATACGACGAGTATGCCTTCTGGGTTTGAGAGACTGCTCCATCATTCACCCACGCCGTCCCCTCCCCCGCGGCAACCCGCATCGACCTCACGATATCACCTCTTCATCAGACAGCAGCCATTAGCAGCACGAGCTTGCGGCGCTGGTGACAGAGATCGACGGCCCATCGATCCTCCTCCTATTATCCAGATGCTTTTAACAAACTTTGATCCAGAGTCATCTGAGGACAACGAAATCCTTCAAGATCCGCGATTCACCGTGGGTTGCTTCCTCATCCCAGAGCCTGGGGTCACCCAATCTGAAATGAATGCCGACGGTACTGGTAGAGCGGATGAACTGAGTCATGGACAATGCACCCCTTTACTATCAGGAAAAGCATTTGTGTCGCCTTTCTATGTTGAAGAGGATCCGGATCCAAGCACTGCACCAGCACATCCATCGTCAGTCTACTACGCACCCGAAAAAGGCATATATTCGCCACGGGTCGACTACCAAAGCAGCAACCCACACGTCACGAAGCAACCTGCCACTTTCTACATCTTCTCCGACCTTTCTGTACGTACAGCTGGACTGTACCGCTTGCAGTTTCGTCTGATGAACTGGGGTCACGTAGAAGACACTGGCAAGTCGATGCCGATACTTGCCGAGGCTTGGACGGATCCTTTTCGCGTATATCCTGCCAAGGATTTTCCTGGAATGAGGGATTCATCCCCTCTCACAGAAGGTTTGAAGGAGCTTGGGTTCGTGGAGCTGAAAACACGAGGAAAGGGGAAAGGCAAGGGTCGAAGGAGGTGATCCTCGAGAAGCTTTGGTCCATTCCGGCAGTTGCGCGGGATAAGACAATCTTGACCTTTAGAAATAGCGGCAAGACAATTTTGGATCTTCCCTACCCCCATATCATATTTTTCTATATTTATTCTCCAATCTTGCTCATGTCGTGAGAAATGATTCTGGTGGAAAGGACAGTACACAGAGATCGATCATAGGCATGCCGTCGCACCGCGATGAGCACAGGGTGACGTTGCGATTGACAGTTACTTTTTCTTCCAATTATCTAATTTGTAATATTTCAGTTCTGGAGCCTAATATATGTCCAATGATCCAGCTAAGCGCGCCAGTCGCGGTCGCATTATTTGGTGAACCGCGCAGGGCTACACAAACCTACCTGAAGATGAACAATTCCCACTGCGAAGCGGGTTTTCTAGATTGCATAAGACTATCGATCTTTGCTTGGGTATCAGTCATTGAAAAGTGCACGGAGGAGCGACCATCATCTAAAACATCACCTACAACCGCCTTCACAGCAATCACAACAAGCCACACAACTCTCTCCCTGTAGGAGTAACGAATCCCATATGGCTTCTTCCCTCACCTAGAGAACATAGTAACTCTCCGGTACCTTAGGCTTGAACGCGGGATCTGACCAATTGTCCAGCAAGCTTTCAATGGACTTCTGAAGCTTTTCCCGCTCTGGACCCTGGAATCGGCCCTCACGAAGCAGTTCACGAAGTACGTTCGCGCCATCGCCCGGGCGACCATCCTCACGGTCCATGACGGCTACAATGACAGCCGATTCGGGGCTCCCATAGAAGGTCGCCAGCTCGAACCACTCCCGGGCCAAGGCACGGTAGTGCGTCAGCGACGGAAGGCTGTGGCCGGACCAAATCTCCTCAGACAGCCGCTGCCACCACGAGCGGTTTTGCTCCTTCTGCAGCCGCCGGCCCTCCTCGCCCGATTTTACCGGTCGAAAGTCTTGCGGAGACTCCCCGCGCCGACGATACCGCCCCAGCGCCGTGAAGTAGTAGTAGCTCGCCAGTCGGCGAATGGCCTGAGGATTCCCGGCCCTGGACGCCCAGAACATGCATTCTTCGTATTCATCCCACCGACCCTGCTCCCGTAAAATGCCTGCATACAGTACGAGGTACTTGGGATCCTTGAATTCCGTGGCAGCGCGGCGGATGATTTCATCGCGCGTGTACTTCGTTTTGGATTTGTATTCGTGCATGATGCCCTGGACCCAGAGGTACGTGTCCCAAACAGACTCGATGGGCGGGAAATACAGTGGCGTTTCGAACCCATGTTCGAGTTCCTTGCTTGGGTAGATGAGCTCGAGCACCTCGTCAAGGAGGGCTATGGCCTGGCGGTAGTGTTGCCGGTGACAAAGGACTTGCGCATGAAGACACATGGCGCGGGGATCCGGCTGGGGTCCTGTAGCCAGGGCCTCGACGGCCTGCAGGTACGGCTCGTCACGTGGAGGGTATTTGCTCTTGGAGTACGCGAGCAGGTTCTTGAGGTAGGCGGCGGCTTGAATGTAGATCGCCGGGCGGACTTGGGCCAGGGCGCCGGCAGAGCAGAGCCAGCGTTGAAAGGATTGGTGGTGCGGGAGGACCAATCTGCCGATGTTGAAGACTTCGAAGGGGGTCACTGAAGCTCATTAAAAGACGGTTAGCGAATCCCACGAATAAAGGTCGATGGTCCAATTTGTTGGGGGGGAATGAGGTAAGGATCACGCACGATTGCACGGGTTGTTCTCGAAGGCACCGAGGGTGGGTGGTCCACCATGAGCACGAGTTATCAAGTGCTTACCAGTTGTGACAAAGACATCCTTGGTGATATTAGACTTAAGGGATTTGGCAATGCGGGCGTCGGCCCAGCTGTCTACACCGTGACCTTGGAGCCAAGCTAAGTGAGTTGCGGGGTCGCCTTCGATGTGAGATTCGTATGCACTATTAGCATTGGGAACAGGAGCGACGGGGATACGGTTATTCTCGGCACGTCGTACCGTAGGCGATCGACGAGGGGTTCGATACAGAGCATTGCTGCTAGCGGTGGTGTGAAAGAGGGACGTCAGCGAAGGTCGAGGTGCGAGTTGATGGTGAAGGACGAGGTTGTTTTGGATTAAGCACGAATGTAGAGAGCTATAGAGTAAACCCGCTGGTGAAGATATTCGCGCGTGCAGAGACAATTGGCATCGTCGTCCGATGCTCCGTCTAGACCCAGTAAGGGACATGGCGGTCCGATAACAGGAGAAGGCAAGACGTTAAGGTGGTTTTGATTCGAAGGCGGAGGAAGAAATCTGGAGGTTCGGGGTTCCCGCATCTCCGTCGTTCGATCGCCGCGCCAAACAATGGCTCCAAACACCGTAAATGCGACCAACATATAACTCAATCTCCTTCAAGAAAACCGTTTTCTAGCTGCTCAACAGCAGTTTTACCATCTATAGTGAACCCGTCCAAGACCATCGCAGCTACGCTTCTCATCCATACACTACGGACCTTGACAAATCCTGCAGAACCCGGCCAACAGACTCAGGAGTTAGTTTCCCCCTTGTTGATTCCACATTGTCCATTCAAGAGAGATGATAATGTACATTCGCCGCCTTTTCCCCGCTTTCCGTGTATACCAGAAAAAGATCTCAAGAGATAGAGGTCGGAGAAAAAAAGATGATAAAGAAAAGGGTGATATAAAAGAACACAATACAAAAGGGTGGTGCGAGATAAAAACTCCAGCTCGATGATGCAGCCCAATCACAACGTCCGGGCCATCCAGGTTTCCCTATCACTCATCCAAAACATTGATAGTCACAGGGCGACCCAAATGGACCGAGTAGCATTACAAAGGAAAGTCCCCCCAGACAGTCGGATGACAATCCGCTTAGTCCATGGTGACCTTGGCACCGACTGCCTTGAGAGTCTCAATGATCTTCTCGGCCTCCTCCTTGGGGACAGACTCCTTCAGGACCTTGGGCGCCGACTCGACGAACTTCTTGCTGTCAACCAAGGACAGACCGAGCATGTTCTTGATCTCCTTGATAATCTTGGCCTTGGACGCGGCATCGATGGACTCAAGCTTCAGGTTAAAGAGGGTCTTCTCCTGCTGAACCGGGGCCTCCTCTTCCTCAGCAGCGGCGGGAGCAGCGGGAGCAGCGGCCATGGCAAAGCCGCCAACAGGGAGATCGGGGATGTTGAGGCGAGACTAAGGTGCCACACGCACTTGTCAGTAATGGTTCAAGCAGTCATTTGGGCAATGGCGTCGTCAATTCGATCAGATGATAAATGTATCAACTATTCCTAGATGGAATCTGCGATACGCCATAATCGTAGCAACGACGCACCTTCAGGCTAGCAACCAAGTCGGCAGTCTCCAAAAGGTTCAATTGGCTGATCTGATCAACAATCTGGGTGATCTTGGGATTGGCAGGAGCGGCGGACTCCGTGGATTGCCATCTCCGGCTGCTGGACAGGTATGAAGCGGAGGAAAGGCGCAGGGAGGTGGTAGGGCGGACAATCTGTCTGCAGCAGCGGGCAGCGACCTGAGTAGACATGGACATGATGGGCGTGAAAGGGGACGATCTGAACGGGGCGACACAAGGTGGCTAGGCCGGGGAAATTCAAGCTGCTCGAGGTGATCAAATGCTCGAAAAGTGCCTTTGCGGGAAAAGAAAGTCGGCCCAGAAAATCCAAACCAGTCACGTGATCGAAACACCCGCTAGGCGGCGTTCTCTATATAGAAACTCCAAGTATACAGGAACCGTCACATTATGTCAAGAACAGAGTTGCAATGAGTCGTGACTGCCTTAACATGAAATATAGAACAATATGCTACTGCCACTTGATTTAAAGCCTATGATCAACAAATGTGCCTGAGATTGTCAATGGACTTTTCATGATTATCGTGTCTCTATCACATTCCGTGCTTTTGTGCCTCCAATGGATATCACATTCTCCTGAATATTACATTTAATCCTCATCCCAGTTGGGGTTAGGTCCCGGTGGCTTAGGGCCACCAGCCTGTCGGGCAACAATGATCTGGTCAACACTGAGCACCGTCCGTGCGGCCTCGCTGGCAAGGCGAATAGCCCAGCTTTTGGAAGCCAGCAGGTCCAGAATGCCCTCTTCGACGGCGTCAAGGGTTCCAGCGGAAGAGCTAGCCTCCAAGTCCACACCTGTGGTCCAGAAAGGCTCATCCTTCTCAGCACTCCCCTCCTCTGCCGAAGATTCCTCCGCAGACACGTCGTTGTTGGAGGACTGGTGGTGTGCGGTGTAAAGGCGGGACAGAACCTCAGTAGCGTCCAAACCAGCCGACTCTGCCAAAGTACGAGGAATAACCTCAAACGCTTCAGCATACTTGCGAATAGCATGCTGGGGTAACCCAGGAGTCTTGTCAGCGAAGGCAGAGATTCTCTCTACAAGTTGGGTTTCAGTGGCGCCGGCACCAGGGACCAGACGAGGGTCCTTAGTGATAGCTTTGACTGCGTTAACACCATCGTCGATGGCACGCTCAACATCATCAAGATGGTTCTGAGTGGCTCCGCGCAAGACAATTGTGGATGTGCGAGTAACTGCATTGGCGTCCTCTTGACGGAAAACGGTCACGCGGTCACCGCCGATTTCAGTAGTCTCCACAACATCGATGCTACCCATCTCGTCAGGCATCGGGGCACCGAGACGAGCGAGGGGGGTAGCGCCCACAACACGGCACAGTCGGCGTAACTCGAACTTAGAAAGAATCTTGATCACAAGAATGTTGAAACGGTTCAGGAAGTGCATGGCAAGGTCACCAACGGTGGAACCACAGACGACCACTCGTAGACCAGAGTCGTAGAGCTCCTTGATAGCCGCCTCCAGACGCTCCTCCTCCCCCTTCGTGAAGTCCAGCATTTCCTGCGCGTTCTTCAATAGCACGGTACCCTTGGTCTCAGTCTGAGAAATATCGATAGGGCAACTGAAGACGCCAACTTTGGCCTTGGTAGCCTTCTTGATCACGCCATCGGGCTCTCTGCCTAGGACCATACCCTTAATCACACGCGACTGCTCCAAGCTACCTCCCATGATCTTGACGACACGAACATTATCGACATTGAAGTTGGCGGGGTTCTTGGGGAGGACAGCAAGAACAGCCTCCGCAACCAGAGAGGCCAGAAGGTCTTCGGTTCCGGACTGCTTGCTAGCGACAACTGTGCGGAGAGCCTTGGTGAGCTCAGTCTGAGAGCGGAGTTCTTGAAGGCGGTCGACCTCGAGATCTATTGTTTAACAGAGCATCAGTGATTTTTCAATGTTCATTTAACGTGTGGCCCGCTGCAATGCAACAGCCCCTGAGATCGGCAAGCGCTCAAGGATCAACTCACCTTCTAGCGTCTTGAGAGCAAAGTTCTGTGCCTTCTCGTAGCCCTGAACAATATCACTCGTTTTCAGGCCCATGCGCAGCAACTCCTCGGCCTTCTTCAACAATTCTCCTGCGAGGACAATGACCAAGTTGGTGCCATCTCCCATCTCCTGATCCTGTTGTTGACTGGCCATCACCAGCAGTTTGGCTGCGGGGTGCACAACCTCCAACTCACGCAGAATAGTAGCCGCATCCGAGGTAAGGATCATTTTCTGCAGATGGTTGATGACAATTTTGTTGCGACCGTAAGGGCCCAACGACGTCAGGACAGTCTGAGCAATAGCCTGGCAGGCTTCGATGTTGCGAATAACGGCACCATCTTCGGCATCGTGGCTGCACGAGAAACGATATTAGCCATAACTCTCTCATCAAAGCCCAGTCTGCACCATAACATGACCGATCCGCTAGATCTGAAGAAGTTGATGGCTTGGGAAGCGGGACATTCCACGAGTGGCCTTCGCTTACCTCTGGTACCCAGGCTTAAAGAGACCCGCCTGGGAAGGTCCGGGAAGAGACAATGACATGATAAGAAGACACTTCCTCTGATGTTTGGGGAAATATCCTAATGGAGTGATTAAGGGGACACTGCCTCGACACTGGCTTGAAGCTGTTCTGGGAATTTTCGACGGAGCTTGGGGACGGTCTGGCGGCGGCTGTTTGTTTGGTTTGCACGCGGAGGGGCTCGGCATACTTTATCCATGTTGGCATCTCATCACAACTCCTTCCTTCCACCGCTGACCTACTCATTCAGCCACCTTGCTGATGACTCGTTGAAACCATTACTTTGCTATGCAGATTGGATACTGTAGTAGATGAACGTATATCGAAGCTGCCGCTATCTTTCAGGCAACAATTGAGAATATCCTTAGCATCGAAATAAACCCTCCTACAAACTGATTTCCTCACATGTCTCGGCTGATCTCAAGTCAAACCCTCTTTGTCCTCCCTCCCAGCTAAGCCTGACCGATTTTCGCGCAAACTCCCTCAGGCTTTCCTCATACTGCGCCACGACATTCACGCTCATATCAATCGGCCCTCCAACTTGAATAATCTTGCGCACCAAATCCTCCGCATCGCGCAATGCAGTGTTCACACCCATTCCTCCAGTTGGAGGCATCGCATGAATCGCGTCTCCCAGTAGCGTCACCCTCGCATTGGCTTCCCAAGCCGGTATATCCGGCCTCACAGAACAAACCCTCAGCGTTGACGTCTGGTCTCGATCTTGTTCCTCAATCAAAACTCTCACAGACGCGTCCCACTTCACAGTAAGCTCCAACGACAACCTTGCCGATCCTTCCCCATCCAATCTCAACGCCTCATCATCTCTTAAGAGGATATAATCCTTATGTGCCAACAAAACCCAGTACACATAATCCCTTGGCAACTGGATCCCCCGCACGGAGTTTGTCCGCGGAAATCGAATCGCCTCCAGCAGCAGCGTTTTGGGTGACCTGGTCTCCCTCTCAGTGATCAACGTCATCCCATCCAGTGCCTCTCGAGCGAATTTCTCCTCAAACTCCGTTGTGATGTATGTCTTGCCGTACACGATCCGCATTCCCGTGTCCAAGTATGGATACGACGGCCCCAGGAGCTGCTTACGCACTTGCGATCGCAGTCCGTCCGCGCCGACGAGCAAGGCGCCTTCCTCGGAGGTCCCATCGTCAAAGAACGCGACAACCGTCTTCTCTGTGGTCTCGTAGTGTGTAAATCGCTTCCTGAAGTGTAGCTCCTCTTGAAGGTCGGTCATGAGCACCTCGCGCAAGACTCCGCGGTCCACAGTGTAGGGTTCCAGAGGGCCATGGGCCTGAATAGGAGGGCCTTCGCCACGAACATTCTGGGCGAGCGGCTTGCCGGACAGGGCATCAAGTCTGGCGCCTCCAGAGAGTGACCCGTTTTCTGCGCAGGTGGCCTCAAACAAGCCGAATAGCTCTGGAGTCAGGGTGGTCCGCAGCGCGAGGATACCCTCCGTGCCGATGCGCAGACGGTAACCTTGGGCGCGGAAATCCTTCTGTGCGTCGCGCTCGTAGACCTTGATTGGTATGTTGTTCTTTTTGAGGCCTTGAGCAAGAGCCAGACCGCCAAGGCCCGCGCCTATAATGAGGATTGAATTGCACATGGTACTAATCTTGTGGTTGATAATGAGGAAGTGGTGGTGACTTAGAAGGCAGACAGGTGCTTTACTTGTTGGTAACTGGGATTGCTCGAATGAGCGCCGGTGCCTCGATGGTCAATTTAACTATTGCTTGCTTCGGGCGCCTGGAATCATGACTTGCTATGTATGTAACATTCGAGCCCGAAATGCTTGCCGCTCGAGTCGGCCCCTCGGAAAGGATTTCGGGCCCGAAGGGTGTTCGGAGCCACCAACAATTTGCGGTGGGGTGACAATAGCGTGGTTAATTATCTGATACGTAGTGTTCGAGAAGATGTAAAATTGATTGAAACGGTTTGAAGATGTTTCTAGTGCGGGGTGGAAAAGACATTTAATAGTACAAGATTGGGGAATTCGCTAATACTACCTTAGTGTATGTACAATTTCTTGGTTGAAGCAAACATGGTCTCGAGTATCATGCCTATGACCACTACTTGTGATAAGCAAAAGCTCTTCTGAAATCCGGCACTTGAAACAGAGTGTCAGTCATTAACAGAGCCAAGCAAGTGTAACGAGCGACATACTGTATTCGTTTGCGACCTGGCAGCCACTATTAAGGTATATAGTTTGTGCCGTGTTGAGCCTGGAATACCCGTTAGGACAGGAAGAATAATCAAGGCGATTCAAGTTTGCATACTTCTCACTCAGTGCATGGATCCGATTCTCATTCTATTGCAGTAAATTAGCGTATCGCTCATGGAAATAGGTGCCATTTGAGTCCAGTCGGGAAACCAACCGAGGGGTGCGTTGACAAGAATTGATGGACTTCGTGTGCTTCTTTGTTGTTCACCAAACGTTGCCAGCTAATGTATAGGATTAGCAGTCACTTATAGTACGGAAGAACCCGACAATACGATTGCATCCTGGCGTCGGTGTAACTTACAATGCAATAGCAGCCTCCGGGTTGTAGCAGGCTTGAGCCATCATGACTAGTAAGCAAAGTTAGTCGGCCATTCTGAAGAAAAAGAAACAGGTCAGAGTTCATACTCAGCCCCATATCATCAGCCTCAGCCTGTAATCATCGGTGGTCAGTATTGCCTTTCGATTTCTCTCCATAGTGGAATCTCACCTCTTGTACTCGAGAATTAGGCAAGTTGACCAGGTAATGTGACAGATAAGCAGGAATCATGGCTGAGATATCGAAAAGAAACGAGGCGACCGTGACAAGAGACCTCAGAAGATAATTCCGTGTCATACCCTCTGCACCATGGTGAGCAACAACATGCGCGATTTCATGACCGAGAACCGCAGCCAGGCCATTTTCATCTTTGCAGAAAGGCAGTATGCCGGTGAAGACGAAAACCTTTCCTCTATTGCAGCTTATCAGAAGAAAGCCCCTATTTTAAAGGTTGGGGGGAGTTCTTGGACTAGACTGTACCCGGGAAGGACAAAAGCATTTCTGACATCGTCCGCCTTGATGACATGAGCTCTCCACTGCGCGCCTTCCACGCGGGCCTGAGGAATGAGTCGCTCAAGGACACGGTGCACCATCTTGGAAGCCGGATGAGAGTCTGGTAATATATGATCTCTATGCTGCGCGAGGACTTCTCGATAAGCCTTTTCTCCGAGCTCTAGCTCGTGTTCAGCGGATATGAAGTTGAGTCGCCGGCGGCCGGTCATCTGAAAGACATATATTAGCCCATGATTCAGTTATGGACAGGCAGGACCAACTGACCTCCACCACCTCCGTATTATAGTAGTAGAATGCCGATACGCCAAGGCCGAGTAGAACGAAGTGCTCGGTACGCGCCCGCAGCAATAAGTGGTGGATCAGCGGCGGTGCCCGTGGGCCCCGGCCTGAATCATTGAATCGGTTATATTGTCCATTGCTGCATCTACGACCAAAGCCTGAGAAGGCCCGGCTTTGTGGGTTCTGGAATGCTCGAGGGACAGACCGGAGTCGCGAGGTATGGCTTGCGAATGTCCTAGTGGAGATGACATGGCTTCGCCATGACACATAGACATATTCCTTTGTGTGGGGAAATACATGGGATATTACGCGCTCCATTGTTTGATGTAGCATGCTAGTCTTAAGACCATGTAGCAGATTCACACGTTGACGATGGAGATAAGATCAACTTGGCTGAAACAGAGGACCTTGAATGATTAAGGTATTGAGTTGTTGAGGTGCGTTGCGGAGGTCGGAGCGCGACGAAACTCGACCGTTGGCGGAGAAGCCCTGCGCTGCCCAATGAGAGTAAAGCCTGGATGATCAGTGCACAGACAGCCTGAACACCAACTGTAGGTCTACCTCTACCTAAGTTATAAAACTACTAGCTACCTAGCATCAGCAGCTACGGAGTAGATGAAGATGATATATAATAAGGTAGCTTCAACCTTCGTCAATTAACACTATTAGTCTTGCACCTACGCCGGATGGTAGTAGTACAAGATACTGTTACTGAACCCTCCCGCTGATGAGACTAAATACAGTAGATGAGGAGTATCATTATGACCTTTTTGTGAGTAACTTGAAGTGAATCACGCGTATATCAGTGACATAAACAAATCATGAACTTGGGAAATCCTGACCACGAAATATCGGCTTCGGTCTACCTTGCTCGAGCTCAAAGGCTAGTATTTTCATTTTGCAAACTGCTGCTAGCCAGGTACCGTCTACGGGTACGGAGTAGACTGTTTCCTATGCTCGGGTACTCCGCACTTGTACTGACATCAGAAAATTGAAGGATCGCGCGAACAACCTTTTTTGGGGGTTGGGAGGAAGATATCCCATAGGTATTTGCATTATATACATGAGCGCCGGTCAACCGATGTGGAATTTTAGTCAGTCGATTTTGTCATTCACGACATAACCTTGAATGAAACCATGCTCTCTTTTTCTGGAATGTTCAAGGCAGCACCAAAGATCACGAACGAATCACTACTATTCTGGGATACTTTTGAGCGAGCTCTGAGGACGCAGCCAGAGGGTGTCTCAAAGATTGGAGTCGCTAATTATGTCAAGCATGAAAATCCAATGATAAGTGGCGTATAACCGCCTACCTGCGAGTGCTACTCCAGGGAGCGCTATCCTTCTGGTCTGGCATTGAAAAAATGACTCCTCTCAGAATATGTTCGGCGGCTGCGAGCAGAGCGCCAAAGGCGATGTAGTAGTCGGACGTGATAGATTCAACCAAGTTTTTCTTACAGACTATTGCCCAAAAGCGATTCTATCGAGGAAAAGTGGAGCCGATAATCGATTATTATCAGTCGAAAAATTGCCTTTAATTGATCTCGAACCTAGAGGCCGTACCCCGGCAAGACAATTGTCTACATCAGGGCAGCTCAACGCACTGCAGAGAAGAATTAGCCTCGACATCTGGTTACGCTTAAGGCGAGTAGACTTTCTATTTTGATCTATGCATTCCGGTTGCTGGACGTTGCTCAAAGCTGGCACGAGTGCACCGAAGAATTGTGGTTCTGATAGCTGCTGATATACAGGTGTCATGCAAGAAGTTGTTCTACCCCGCCTGACGGAAAATGCAAGGTGATAGAAATGGGGTGACGTATCGGCATAATTTTCCCTGGTCGGAGACAATAGGGGTTGCTTGACCAATACCCTCGCGCGACTGGCCGTGAATAGGTACTAAGCATGAGCATGTTAATTCACCGGCTAAATCTTTGGTATTTGTCAGTTCATTAGGCCACGCTCTATCCATGCGGAAGTTTACCCGTAGTGTAGAAGCGAAGGTTGATCTTATCTTCATATTCGAGTACGTGCTAGGGCTCTAATTGAGACCGGCGAGAAGAAAGAACACAGCATGCGACCATTCAGTCTCCAGACAGAATCCATGCGGTGAATGCTCCGGGTAACATGTATCTCCAAGGCTGGGAATCGACAGTGGCGCGGGATCTCGACGGCAGAGGTATTGTACATATCACTGGCACACAACAAGTGGCAGAAAAGTGACCTCATGTATGGCGCGCGTAATTGGCTGGGACACCAATTGGCAGGGGAGCGAAAGGACGCTAAATTGTTTACTGCAGGAATGTGACAAGAAACGGCAGAAGCGTCGTGACACCAGCAACACTCATGCTAACTCGCTTTCCGGATCAGGATCATGATGCCCACCGACTTTGTCAGGCTCAGAATAAATGTTGCATCAAGACTCAATTTTATTGATTTCAAGACACGGTTTCAAGCAACAATGGGTGTAGCCAGCCAAGGCCGTGCAGTTGTAAATATCGATCTGAGCTACTCGAGTTCTTGCATCAATCACGGAGGAACGAGCCGCCCGAAAGAGGTTCAGTACTGGTAGTACCTCGGATCAGAAGTCCAAGGGGACAAGGACCTGGAGGTGTGACTGGGACACCTTGGTTGCAGAATCACTGAAGTCAAACTTCGATTTTCCCCACTTGGGCAGCCCACGGCTCGATCTTCCTCAGTATCGGATCATGGGAACGCGCTGTTAGCGGTCAATGCGGAAGCCGTAGTATCTATTGGGACTCGAGGGAGCCTGTTGAGGCGTGCTAATTATGGAAGACCAGAAGACTATCTGCGGGGATCGCAGTCAGTGCGGGCGGCTAATTGATACTAATTAAGGTAATGAGGTTGCTGTCCGCCCGTCACACCCTCCCTGTCAGGGACTTTGGTTGAGATTGAAAGGCTAGCATCATCTTATCACACCTTGGCGTCAACTTTCCTTTGGTCGCACGGGGCATCAAAGGCCCGACCCACCAACGCACGGTTGGCTGCCGCTGTCCCGCTCGGTCAAATCCCAGAAAAGTCTCGGCCAATTGGTTCTTATATCAGGAAGCTTGGCCCAGCACGCTAATTTAGCTCCAAGGGTAGCGCTTCGACTACTGTAGGTGCTGCTGAACTGATGAAATGATCAGGTCCACCCCCTCCTTATCCTCCTCCTCTTCCTCCCCCCACAGGCTCTGGAACCTGCCAATCTACTGTACTAGTACAAGTCCCACGAGAAATGAAATAAGACCTGGAAGACAGCGGTAGATTTGATTGGGCCCAATGTGCTTTGAGACCCTTGTGTGCAAGACAGGGGTCGGATTCCTGGTCTGATTTTTCCCTCGCGAAGAAAGAAGAGGGGGGCGATTAGCCGGTTGGCTTTGATATGTCCCCGCGCTATCAACGGCTGTGGACGTGAGTATCCTTTGGTACTCAACATTGTTACATTTCCCCAATCTGGTAAAAACCACTTCGTCAACATCGTCAACTAGCATTATCCAGACCGCAGATGACCCTGCCATTGGCGCATCGCTAATGAACCGTAGAAAGATCGATGACGGGCAATTGAAATGGCTTGGTTCTCTTGCTGGTTGTGAATAGGAAGTACGCTCAGTCTTCATAACACCTGGTGTTATACCTCTTTGTGGGCATGGCAAATTCCACCACAAGTTCTCCGCAGGAGATCCTCTGCTCATGTTACACTCGTCTCTCCGGGCTGATAGGCTGTGGTAGCATGAAGGCACCTGCTCGTGGGACACGAAATTCACGCCAGGATAAAATGAACTTAGAAATAAATAGCAATAGCTGCGTCCCACAGATTACCTTCATGGCAAGATTGCCATCGTGCGCGATCCAATCACTGGTGCAGAGAACGGCCATGGGCGCCAAGTTGATGGCCAGAAGAGCATCTTACCAAATGATCCAAAATTAGCCTTGAAGCGCCTGGTGGCCGGTTCCTTGTCTGTGCATGGTCTGGCTGCGATCATCCTTTCCTACTCCCCACCCAATCTATGGCTTCTTCTCCCACCACCACAGGTTCCCCGATAGGCGTGTGGGCGTGCGCATGTCCATGGCCCTGTCGGTTGCCCGGAATCAATTCTAAAATAGAAACATCATGACCTGCTTCATCCGAGATTGACCTACTACGTTCATCTTTAAAGCTTCCTTCATGCCCACTGCTCATATCGGCTCATGTTGTGGACTACTGTCTCCCTGCATTATCTTTTGCCGCTTCGCCCTTTGCAGCCTGCGCCTTTCGTTCTCTGATACCCTATTAGACATCAAAGGCTGCTGGCTCAGTCTTACCATTAATCACCCACATAACCCCCGCAATCACTTCGCCACGCGCCAGCGTCCTGTCCTTTTCGAGTCTCTTGCCTAGGCACCACAGTTCGATATCAACTATGCCTGTTCCCTCCAAGAAGAAGTCATCAGCCGTCACAATGATTCCAATTAAAGCCGAGGATCTCTCGCAACCATCGTCTGGCAGCGAAGGTGCTTCGACAAGAAGGACGGACAAGGCTCCTAATAAGCTGCACAAACGCTCAAGATCCGGTAGGTTACCACTCGAGTACATCTTCCTCGTGGTTAGATTGAGGATCTAGCTAACACGAATGACCCTGCCCAGGCTGCTTCACATGTCGCCTACGTAGAAAGAAGTGTGATGAGAAGCACCCATCTTGCGGAGCCTGCATAAACCTATGCGTCAAGTGCGAATACAAACGCCCCGTGTGGTGGGGAAACGCCGAGCAAAGGAGGATTCAGAAAGAGCACATCAAGAACAAGATCAAACAAACAAAAATGAACGAGCGCAATGGTGCACTGACCGGTGGGTAATCTCTGTGAAGTATCTTGATTGAGGTATGGCCATCTGACTGGGCTTGTGGGCGCCATAGATCCCTCGGCCCGCAATCGCAGTATGGCCGTCCCAACGCCAACATCCCCCGAATACGAGCTTAGTCGACCACTCTATCCAGAGCAGTATGATATTTTCGCATCCCATCTGTCAACTCCGGCATTCACCCAGAATGTCTATGGCCTGCCACATCCGTATGAGATCGATGTGAAGACGGAGCGACAGACGTTCATTAACGACGTCCCGCTGCGCCACGATTCTTGCAGCTCAACATTCAGCACATTTGCTCCTCCCCAGCTAAATGCTACTTTACCCACGTTTCCGGGAGAAGACTGGTTTCACGATGAGTACTTCGCGCAAGTTCCCGCGCTTCCTGGAATCGATCCAGCACTCTGCGAGCAAACCATAGGCCAGACGTATGCGATTCTACAGTCAAGCATACCCGTTAGTGACCATGATCGCCCGCTTCTCGATCACTTCATCTACAACGTTCTGCGAATAATTTTTCCCGTGCTGGAAGCTCATCAACGCGGACACGTCCGCGCCCAAGCCATTCTCCAAGCTTTGGAAACGAACAAGTGTTATCTCCACTGTTGCTTGAGTGTGGCCGCTATTCATCGAAAGACAACGGAAGGTATTGTTGGAGAGCAGATTGACCACGATATCATGCGTAATCGTTTCGAGGCAGTCTCGCAGCTTTGTTTGGCTTTGGGTGAGGATACTAATCACGAGGAGATTCTCGATGCAACGCTCGCCATGATTTTCTTCCATTGTTCAGTGGGTCCTGCTGACGATTATCTCCCTGATATTCCTTGGTTTGATCACTTTCAAGCCGCATCCAATTTGGTAAATCGACTGGGACTATCCGCTCCTGTTCCCCCTTGCGGAAATCCATATATGCCGCCCCCGTTTACCATGACGTTGGCATCTTGGATTGATATCCTGGGCTCCACTATGCACGGAAAGACCCCCGAGTTTGCACATACTTATCGCTCCAAGCACCTTAGTGGATCGTCCCTGGGCTTACGCGAGCTTATGGGCTGCGATGACCGTGTCATGTACCTGATATCAGAGATCACATGCCTGGAGGCATTGAAAAGGGAGGGAAGAATCGATGATTTGGCGGTCTGTTCTCACGTTTCAGCCCTCGGCCAACAACTGGAATACACCGAGTCGCCAAACCAACCTTTGGAGAGCCCGCACCTTGCTAACGGAGCTTTCTCTCCTATGGTGCTGACGAACAATATCACCGCGATTTTCCGAATTGCAGCCAGGATCTACTTATGTAGTTTGGTTCCCGGATTTGACCGTCAACAGCCAAGCAACGTCAACTTGGTTGCAGCGGTGGCCAACGCTCTTCAGTACATTCCCTCGGGGCCAGAAGGATTTGATCGTTCACTCGTTTGGCCTTTGCTTGTTACAGGGGCTTTCTCGGCGCCGAACAGCTCTTTCCGCAACATCCTCTCCAATCGCGCCGCTGCTCTCAATGACCACGCGGATCTCGGCAGCTTCGGCCGCATGTACCGGGTTTTGAAAGAGGTATGGCGTGTGTCGGATGAGCCTCTCGAAGCCCTACCAAGTCAAGACGTGAGCCCCTCGTGTTCAACAGACAACATCAGCTCCACTAAGCGCGAAAACTCCGAGTCTCCGAAGGAAAATGCTACACAATGGGATGCAAAGGAAGTGAAGAAGCCATTCATCCATTGGCGGGAAGTGATGCAGCAAAACGGTTGGGATTATTTGCTTCTATAAAGTTCCTAATTGTTTATTTCATTCATATGTGATGGGATTGCATCTCGTTACAGTCAATTTCATCCCTCGAAGGGAGACTACTCAAGCGGGCTTGAGAGCATGAGGAGGAATCGGTTCTCACACCCGAGAGAAGATTGACCATGCAGCTATGCGACAAGAGCGGATGCACGAGCTGGCTATCGACATCCGAGCTCTCACCACACATGCAGGCCTTGCAATACAGTAAAACAAACTTTTCTCTTCCACATTCGAAGAAGAAATCGGATACCTCACCTTGACATTCTTTTAACTCCCTTGACCTATTCATTCGACCTTCATTCATACGACCTTCTGGATTCTGCATATACCATCATCATGTTGACCGCTGGATTGGACAACAACGATAAGCGATTTCATTTATTGGCAACAGCAGCATTGAACGAGCGGCAATAACTGCAAGGGCGCAGACAGTCATACCCCCATACCTCGGGCCAGGAGTTATTGGAGTTACTTTGCTTTGGACTTTTCCTTTTTATGATTGCGTTCACACCGGGAAAGAGCCTCTTTGGCGAAAGAGAAGTAGGAAGAATGACAAAAAAGAAGAAAAAAAAAAAAAAAGAACCCCTCCCCCTACCCAAAACCCGCGCGATTTGATGTGTCTACGTTCTGTATGATTCATTGACGGCATGCTCTCTCTCCCTCTTTCCTTCTCGTCTTTCCCACCTCACCATACGTGCCCTCTCATCACTTTCTTCCGATTGCGGTGCGAACTCCGTGGGTTGTTTGAGTAATATAATGGAACTATGGAATTCGGGCCCGCTAGAGGATATTTAGTATGCATCCTTATATCTAGATTCTGATTCCCTACACTATTAGCCATTTATTGATGAGCTTCCATGAATGACTTATAGCCCAGCCCTTTCGGTCCTCCTGTGCATACAACATGCACAGTCATGTGTATGATGGCTGCGAACCAAGTGGCGGGAGTAGCACGTGCCACCCCGAAGTTGGGATGACGGCAAATGAGGTGGGGCTTAACGTCGACACGGCCCCGATCTTTAAGCGGAAGACTGATTCTAGAATCGTACAAGAATGGGCATAGCTCAGGGTTTCATCATAGCCTCCACTCACTGGCAATCATTGGGGTTTCCGATTCGCATTTGAGTGCAGGGCATGAAAGACTCATACTCTGCAGTAATGTGATCGGATCGGATCTGATATCATAGCTTCATCATTGACCCATGTTGGACGGCGAAAAGTGACATCAGATGGAACCACCACTTCAGTGCATCGAACCTATATAACCCCTCTTGCAATCGACAGGTGAAAAGAATATGACTTGAGCTCTCCAGGATAATCCATAACGCAATCAAACCATCTTATCTTTTACGACTCCCACACTATTTGCAACGCTTTTTCTCGCTTTCCCCCCTTCCAGTTTCAAACCAACAAACCGCTACAATGTCTTCTCCTCACCGCGGCGGCAGACTTGAGGATATGGCCCCGACCGGTACCTCCATTCCCAATGACGCCGGTATCCAGAACACTATCCCTTCCGTGCCACGCCCAGACCAAATGGCTGAGAACAGCGGCTTTGACAACTACGGCATCGGCCAGCCCACCTCTGCTTTCGCGGCGGACAACTCCACCGACATGCCTCGCAGTGCCCGCGACATGGGCGCCACTGGCGAGGTTCTGACTGGTACTGGCAACTCCTTCCCCGCCGAGGGCGAGTCTAAGCGTAACTTCATCGGCAACCAGCACCCCGGTGCTAAGGGCCACGGTCGCGATCTGAAGCACCGGAACTTGAACCGCAGTGCCTTCGAGCGCTTTGGCGCCGAGGAGGATGATGCTGCAGGTGAACACCAGATCCGGAACGAGTAGAGTACCTGATCGTTCTCTTTTTCGTGTTCTGCTTTCAAAAATGACAGGTCGCGGCTGGTATGCGACTTAATGGACAGCAAGTTTTGACAGAATGAATCAATGTATGATAGATATCCGATGGATGATGTGAGCTTTCGGCCGAAAGCTTTGTATAATGAACATGATCATAATGCCACAGAAGTTCGCGAGTTGTAGTCATATTTATAAGTGTATGTGTCTTAACTGATGAAGCCACGGTAGATCTCGTCGAGAACATCGCGTTTACGTTTGCGTTCGGCTCGCTCGGCCTCCTCGGTTTCGTCCGGTTCTCCCTCTGGTTCCCGAGAAACCCAGCTGCGGATGGTGCCATCCCCATGAGCGGAGAACATTTCAATTCCTTCGCCGGATGCGCCGTTGCCGCGCCATACAAGTGAATTGATCCGCGCCGCGCTTAGCGCAGTTGAGCGACCTCGCAGTTGCTTACCAGCGACGGCCGCCAATCCGGGCACTCGAAGACGCTTGATAAATGCTCCTTCATGCAGCTCGAACATGAATATCTCACCGCGGTCGTCGGACTCGTTGAAGTTGGGCCACAGCAGCGTCTCCTGGCCCGCCGCCGTGAGCCCACGCGGGACGACGAGGGGCGCTCGCTCCGCCAGATGGGACGAGACGCTGTTGCGAACCCGGGATCCGAAGTGGACCAGGGTGTTCGCCCCGGTCCCGGCATCCCAAACGCGAATCCGGGCGTCCTGGCCCGCGGTGACAAGGTGCGAGCCGGTCGAGGTCCACCGGACACCTGTGACGGCTCCGTTGTGTGTGCGCGCATGCGGCGAGAAGGCTGGCCGAGGTTGATAGGATGTGGAGGCTATTGCGGGACGGACAAGTCCCACCGCGTCGTTCATGTCTAACGCGGCGATGGCGGAGTTGTGCCCGCCGCGGCGAACATCAAAGAGGATCACTCGGTTATCCGTCGACGATGTCGCTAGGATATGGGGCTGGTGCGGCGCCCATGCGACTGACAGCACCGCTGATTCGTGGCCGGGGAGGCCGTGCGTGGATAGACCCGAACGCAGGTCCAGCAAGCGAACGGTCTTCTCGGATGTGCCGACGGCGATGAGGGGCGGCGCTCCGGGGTGCGATGACATGGCGTGCGCATAGGGTGTGCAGTCCAGATTAAATGTGTGCACAGGAAGGATGGCCTCAGAGGTCAATGCTGAGAGTTTGAGCGTACCATCATGCGAGGTGGTCAAGATGGTGGACGGGGTTGGGTCAAACGGATATATTGAAATGGATGTAATAGTATGTGTGTGAGCATCCTCATGTGTGGTCTTATTGACGGACGCCACCGAGCGATGAACATGATTTAGCTCGGACCCGCGAGACTCTAGATCCCATAAATGGATGGACGGGTCTGCGCCGCCGGAGATCATGCTTGAGTTCGCGTCCAGTATTAGTCGTATGACGTGGAGGGAGGGGAGAGATGACTTACAATCTGCCGTCATTCTGATCAATAGCAAGCACTTTCACGCCGGCTTTATGAGCGTATACTTCCTCTTCTATACCTAGAAGACCGTCATGATTCTCTTGGGATTGGCCATGCGCCGACTGAGGGTTGTGCTGACTGGCGAAGCGTATGCCAGGTGCTGGCTCAAGGTTTAGGACTAGGCGAGTGGTTTGAGCGATATGAAATGTGGACGCATGAATGGACCCCAGAGTCCTATTGAAAATGTAAGAATTCATTCATCAGGGTGACCGAGGAGCCCTTTTCTCAGAACTTTTGAGTCTAAAATTATACAGTCGAGGAGAGGTTTCATCTCGAGTTGCGCTGGGCTGAATGCAATCCGTCGGCTCGCGGGGAAGGAAGAAGGTTGAGCCGGACAAACTGGAACACCATACGTAGGTGTTTGTTACACCTACTTTGTAGTCCGTGGTCTGTACGGAGTAATCCCTCCGTACTCTCCCCGCCAAGTTACCCCTTCCCCCCTCCCCGCCCGCTCCGTCGCAAACCAAAATTAAAACACGGCGGATCGTCACCGCCGATCTCAATTTTTTTTCCCTTCGATACACGTACTCGCCTTCCAAATCATATCCTGGTGGCGCAACCATTCTATACCCATGCTTTTGCGCGGGCTGAACCTCTCCCTCATTGACGGCTATGTCTCAAGGAAGATCTCTCGCCCTCAGCCAGAATTCCTTCTTGAAGCCGCCCGACCTTGGGGACGAGCAGGAAGTTGATGATCGACAGAATGAGTCCGAAGGGACAAAGCCCAGGCGGTTGGCGACGGTCTATGATGCTGTAGCAGGTCAGTCGGTGCCATCTATCACGTATCTCGCATCCAAGTGAGTCCAATCTGACCGGTCGCGTTTCAAGGCCGGATCAATGCGCACGGCTTTCTTCCCGTCGTACCGTATGCCTCAATACACCGCGATACCGCTTCATCTAGCACGCGTGCAGTACGGCCAGAAGAAGTACTCTTTCGTCGACAGAATGCGCCCGTGCGATACGAGGAGAATGATGTCTACTTTGCCCATGAAAGGTTGCCTTCCGATCGTCCACTTCCCTCATCGGAGATGCTAGAGGCTGTCCACGCGTACTCGGCCGACTTCTACGATTACGCGACTGTCGATCGCGGTCAGGACGTCTATTATAGTTTGGATGAAACGGCACTTATCGCCATGGGGATACTTCTAGAGGAGATGGCGAGGGAGTCCCTGGGCGAAACGGGAGATTTGGTGTTCGTTGAAGGGGAGGAATTGTCTACCGACGATGATCGGTTGCCTTTGCAAGCAGGCCGGCGCGCAGGTCGCAAACGGGCAAATACACAGTCTAGTAAAAATGCTAGCTCAGGTGATGAGCTTCAGCCTGTGGCGAAACGACAGAAGAAGCGCAGATTGGCTCGGAAGGCGTGGACAAGCGATATGGACACAGAGCTCGATGAGCTTCTATAAGCCTTGGAGTTTATCCATAGATCGACCTTCTGCGACGACCAGGAACTCCAATAACATCAATTTTCTCAGACGTGGGAAGGCAACGACTGAGAAAACGTTTTTGAGAAAACCGCCAGTCATGCCCAGCTAATGACCACTGCATATGCCATTCGCACAACCACTGGCTGAAGTCGCCATGTCCTCTTGTCTCCAAAGCCTAGACCGCATGCAGGCACAATAGGTCCGGGTCGTGTAGAGCAGTTCTCTTCATTGCCACCTTAAGCTCTTCTTGAGGGACTTGTTCAACGACCTCGAGCTTCTGCTCGAACACAAAGGCTAATGGCCGAGGCACAATACGAGTTGGGTATTGTGAGAATAGCCACAAAGCCAAGGCCGTCAGCAAACAGTGGCATGTGTCAACTGACCCCCTCACGCCATCAGCTGAGAGCGCACGATATTATCCGTGGCTTGGGAAAAGTGGCCAGCGTATCAGTCGCTTTGCCTTCATGCCTCAAACGAAGAGTGTTTTCAATTTAGCTCGGGCTCGTCCAACGTGGCCAACCAGTCTCCAGTCGAGTCCTTCATCGAATGCGTTCCGGGCGGCGCAGGCCAAGGTCTTGGCCACTGCAGTTTCTGGAATAGTCACTCTTTTTTTGCCTGGATGAATGGGATTAGACCCCCTACGCCCTGCACCCCGGACCGCAACCCCAGATTTTGATGGGATGATCATGATAGGCTTTTCGCTGGCCTGGTGCGTAATGTTTAGCCTAAATCAAGATATCATATACAATCTACCAGCCACGTTGATTGATCTTGGCAGAACCTCCAGCTAGTATCTGCGAGACAAACCTAGGGTCTCGGCCCGGCCTAACCTTCAATGGTTGGCTCACTGCGAGACCAGAATTCGAGATTGTCGACTTCTTGCCCTTTGGCCAATGTTGGGCTACGCCCTGAATCCTTCTCCGTGTAGCTGTTTGCAATTGGAAAGCATCTGATCAGGCGTGAGTGGGTTTAGCCGCGAGCTCAGAAACTCGCTTGGAGCATTCAACGACTCTGCATGTCCGTCGTACGTCAAATAGCCGGATGGGAGAAGCGGCAGACACTTAATTTTAAGCCTGCTCCCGCACCTCTAGGGTGTCTTCAATCTCTTGCATTCTGCGAGAAGGCTGACTGAGTGTACCGCAACGGCTTCCTGACACCTTGAGATTTACAACGAACTGTCAAAATGGGTTCTTCCGGGACTTTCGAGCTCGCTGGCCGACAGTTTCCTAGAGTGACATGGTATAAGGACCCTGGCATGAGGAAAACGTACATCTGCCTCATGTTTGTCGTGTTGACGTCTGTATGTGCATTGACTGGGCTGGCGAGGCCGCATGACAGGTGACTAACAGGGTCCCAGGCAACAAATGGTTATGATGGTTCGATGATGAATGGTCTGCAGACCTTGCACTACTGGCAAGACTACTTCAACCATCCTAGCGGTTCAATTCTCGGCATCTTGAGTGCGATCATGTCATTGGGCTCGTTGGCAGCGCTGCCTGCAGTGCCCTATACAGCCGACTATCTTGGCCGACGCATGGGAGTCCTCATCGGCTGTCTCATCATGTAAGTAGCCCAAGCCATTGTTCCGAGAAACCGTGGTGTGCTCATTGCTTCGATTAGGATACTGGGGGTCGTCTTGCAGGCCGTCAGCGCTAACTATGGCATGTTCCTGGCAGCCCGGTTTTTGATTGGGTTCGGAGTTGCCATCGCGCATGGAGCTTCGCCCCTGTTGATCACGGAGCTTGTGCATACCCAGCATCGCGCCGTCTTTACCACAATCTATAATAGTAAGCTCTAGTATAACAGGTATGATGTGCTCAAAATTGACTTTGGTCTTAGCGACGTGGTATGTTGGTGCTATTATCGCTGCTTGGCTTACCTTTGGCACCAATAACATCGAAAATAACTGGTCCTGGCGGGCACCTACCATGGTTCAGGCTGTGCCCTCTATCCTGCAGCTTATCTTCATCTGGTTTGTTCCGGAGTCTCCGCGGTTCCTGATTTATAAGGGCAAACATGAGCAGGCCCTGAAGGTCCTGGCGGACTGTCACGCGAACGGTAACCAAGATGACGAAGTTGTTCAGCTGGAGATGCACGAAATCAAGGAAACTATTCGGCTTGAGAAAGAGTACGAAAGCAACAGCTGGGTGGAGTTGATCCGGACGAAGGGTAATCGCCATCGCTTGGTCATTCTTATCACTGCGGGTTTATTCTCGCAATGGTCTGGCAATGGGCTGGTCTCGTACTACATCTCAAAGATTTTGAATTCGATCGGTTATACCAAGTCTGTTGAACAGAACCTGATTAACGGCTGCCTTCAGATCTTGAACTTCATCGTCGCTCTGTCCATGTGCTTTGTCGTGGACAAGGTCGGTCGGCGCAAGCTGTTTCTCATCTCTACGAGCGGTATGCTGGTTGCCTTTATTGTATGGACCATCTGCTCGGCGCGGTATGAGATTGCTCATAACCACGGGGCGGCCAACGCTGTCGTGGCGATGATCTATATCTACTATGTTTTTTACAACGTTGCCTGGTCCGGCCTGCTAGTTGGGTACACGGTCGAGATTCTGCCCTATAGTATCCGAGCTAAGGGCATGACGGTGATGTGGTTCTGTATCGATGCTGCACGTGAGTGTTCCTCGCTGGTGGCAAGACCGCAGCATTGAGGCTAACTCTGATCTAGTCTTCTTCAACCAGTACATCAACCCCATTGCCTTGGACAACCTGGGCTGGAAGTATTACATCTTCTACTGTGTCTGGCTCGGGGTCGAGTTGACCGTCGTTTGGTTCTTTTATATCGAGACCCGAAAGACGCCGCTTGAGGAAATTGCCAAACACTTCGATGGCGACCAAGCAGTGGTGGGTGGAGTAGTCGGAGTCGGTAAAGGAGGCGACGTATTTCCCCACGCTGAGGAGACTTCAAAGGAAGGCGGATTCGTCCGAGAGGTGCATGTCTAAGTATGCAAAGACGGTGCCGGCGTCAGCGTCATAGTAGCACGGTGCCAATAGGGCTGAAAAGGCTGAGGGTGGCGTCAGAGAGTCACCGCTTCAATCAGACATCAGACATTGATAAGAATTCACTTTGTTGAGCCCAGCCAGTAACAGAGTGTAGCGCATACCTTCTAAGTAACCACTAAGATTGACTCCGTAGGAGTACCTATCTTGCCCGACGAAGGCTGTCATCCCTATCCTCACAGGTGGATGTTTGATTCAGAGGATCAGTAGCCGGCTTTTTGTTTGCGCGGATTGCAGCGGCGGCAGCACCTCTATTGGGACAATACCATTGCACTCATCCATTTCTTATCTGCGTACTCACCTTTAACTCTGCAGAGATGCTCTGATCGCCTTCATCTCCCCAATCATACTATTCTCGCACGCGACCCAAGCCTCTGCCTCATCCCAACACAGTTTGCAAGCCTACCTCTACATCTGCTAGCGAGCCTTTACGAATCACAATCATGGTAAGCCGACAGGATCCACTTCACCAGTTCTGGTTATTAGAATCGCGCTCTACACCTCACTTTCCTTTCTTTCCCCCCCTCCCTCCCCACCCCAATCCTTCTTACTCAACAACCAACCACCATGCATCCTCCATCAGCAGAACCAAGGCTAAGCCCAAACAACACCACCAGCCCCCCAAACTCACCAAAAGCGCTAAGTTCGCCCTTATCGTTTCGTACCTCCGCGCCAGTGGCACGTGCCACACGCTCAAGGACCTGGAGAAGTCCCTTCCCGCAGTAGCTTCAATCAACGCGATCCAGGTCAAGGAATTCCTCCAAGAACTGGTGGACGAGAATGAAATTCGGGTGGAGAAGATCGGGAGCTTGAACTGGTACTGGTGCTTTAGCGGGGAGGTACTGCGCGAGCGCGAAAGCCGATTGCGCGGGTTGCAGGCAGAGGTGGAGCGGGTGGGCAGGGTGGTGAGGGAGACGGAAGGGAAGGTTAGCGAGAGAAAGGCAGAGCAAGAGAGGGACAATGCCGAAGAGGGTAGTGTCGGTGGTGGTGGTGATGATGACGAGAATCAGGATAGGGAAAGAGAGAGGGAGCGGTTGATGCTACGAAAAGTGGAGTTGCAGGAAGAGATTCGTCATCTGCAGGGGCAATTGACGGCGGTTTCAGGCCCCGGTGACAAGAAAAGAGGAGTCAACGGGAAAAGCTTGTCGTGCGTGGAGGAGGAGACGGAGGAGTTTCGGCGTCAGGCACTCATGTGGACGGAGAATATCTACGTGCTGGAAGGGTTTGTCAATCGGCTGACTGGCGGGGATCGGGCGGTGCTACGGGCAGTGCAGCGCGAATGTTATGGGGAAGAAGAGTATGTGGAGGGAGAGGGTTTACGGGAGATCTTTGATTGAGTTGGTGGTTGTGGAATCATGAAATATTAATAATGAATAGGTATTAACTTAATCAATCATGGAATGCATTGAACGAATGAATACGGAGTTTAGCTTGCGGAGGAACAAGTTACGTACAGGACAGAGTGGAAACTGCCGAGCCCACGAACGGCCCAAGAGAAGCTTGACTGTCTCGCCTCCTCTTGCTTATCTGCACTTACCGTGGTTAAGTCTCCTCTTTTCTCTCCTCCCACCACCTCCTCCCTGTCCCCTATTCTCTTCCCCTCCATCCCGGGGTTTTTCTTTTTATTAACAATCACCAGACTAGACTCTCTTCTCTCTCTGTACTTTGTGTTTTGGATCTCTCTATTCTTGTATCATCTTTTCCCTCCTCTCGTCTATACCTAACTTGCAGTCATCACCTGCATCCAGCCATCCACTACTTCCCACTTAAGCTTTGACCCTTCACGGTCTAACAACGCCCTTTGGGTTCGGACCTACTGCTACTACGAGTCAAGCCTGGCCATCCTAGCCTAAGGGGCATTTCGAGCATCTCATCTTGTCATTTCTCCTCCCACCTCAGCTCCACTCTTGCTCTCTCTCTCTTGCTCTCTCTCTCTCTCTCTCCTCTTCCTGTCCTCTCCCCTCTCTCGTGTTCTCGCTCATTTCTTTCCTCTCAATCATCCCCCAACCATTGTCCGCGTCCTCATCCATCCCGAAGAAATGATGCGGACTAGTCAGCCCAACTCTTAATCCCCTGACCATCCCTTCTACTTCCTCCTCCCCCCCACCCCCGGATAATTCTTCTCTTCATTCTTCGCCCTCCTTTGCTCTTTCATTTGCCTTTTTCTGCTTAGCTAGCCCGTGCTAAGTTCTCTGACGGTCGGACAAGGGAGGTCGTCCCCAAACACGTCTTCCCCTCCCCACCCCGGATCGCCCCCCTCCCCCCCCACGCGCTTCTCAGTCCTCTGCGTGATCTTACAGCTAAGGCTGAAGCGACGCGAGTCTCTAGAAATCGCGCACCATTCATTTATTCTTCTCTTGCTGCTGCGCTAGCTGCCAGGTGGGACTACAGTGGTAGTTATTGCTGACTGCCTTCGCGCCCGACGGCCAGATCGGGCCGGACCTGTCGGGGAATTGCTTGATCGCCTGCTTGCTTGATTTGGTTGATTTGATGTTAGGAACGGAGAATTTCCCTGCTGTCTCGATTGCATTCCCATCTTCCATTTCTGTCGGAATCTATTCTCTTGTCATCCTTCCTCATCTCTTCTCCCCCTCCCCCTTGCTGCCTCTTCGACCCTGAATTGACGGCTTTCGTCACTTGACAGCAATAACAGAGAGACTCGTCTTGATTCCACCCCTCCCTTCCCCTCCTTGCTCTATCTGGCTCGGCAGTCTCCCTGTCCTCACGCTCGCCCTTCATTGACTGCGCTGAAATTTACTACGCCTACTGTGTTCGCCGCCTGTCAGCCATTTCAACTCGCTCGCCATTTGTATGGATTGGGCGACGTAGTGGCCGTGTGTCATGTCCGTCAACCCTCTCCCCTCTCGACCTTCCTCGACGCTTCGTCGAAATAGCAGCTCCCTTCTAGCCAAATTCCGTTCCCAAATCAGCCCTCGCAATCGCAGCATCACCGACTTTTACATTGAGCCCGACGACCCCTGGCGTTCCTATTTCCCTGGTGACACCATCACCGGGACGGTCGTGCTGACCGTTGTTCGGCCTGTTCGCATCACACATCTCGTTGTCTGTCTGCATGGCTATGTTAAAGTATTCAAGAATACCATTCCGACGGGGGAGTCATCACCGGAGTTGGGCTTCTTGGGTCCCGGACGCGGGCGTCGTGGGGCGGAATATTTGGGGAATGGCTTGTCAACCTTGTTTGAGGACGAAGTTGTCTTGTGCGGAGAGGGTCGTCTCAAGGAAGGAGTTTATAAGTTTCGATTTGAGATGTCCTTTCCACCATATGCGCTACCCAGCAGCATCAACGTACGTGCCCGGTGACAATCCAAGTTCTTCGCTCAAAGTGTTTGATGCTGACCCATGGCTCATATGTAGTTCGAACGAGGAACCATCTCCTATATGCTTACATCCACCCTAACCAAGCCGACTACCATCAACCCGACCTCGACCTGCCGACGACGCGTCACTGTGTTGGAGAATATTGATATTGCCCCTTTTCCTCGCCCGAAACCTCGAATTGTCACCCTTGAGCCCGTCTCTCGACGCGCCAAGTCTAAAGCGAAGGCTAAGTCAGCAGGATCTGACGCGCCCGACACTCAATCACTCGAGCCCCCGGAGAATGGTGAAAGCGCGACCGACAACCGTCCCCCGCTCAGTCCGGCACCGAGCAACGTCAGTTCATCGAGTCGACCGAGCAACAGCAGCCAGAGCTTTCGAGTCCCCAGTGACCCGAGCTCTTCAACTAGTGCCGGAATGCGAAATAGTGAGGCTCGAAGCATTACGCCATCAGTGACAGATGGAACCATCACCGCCAAGGCCGAGGTTTTGCGCGCGGGCGTGCTGCCAGGAGATACTCTCCCTATCATGGTGACAATAAACCATTGTAAACAAGTGCGCAGTGCGCATGGCATCATCGTAACTCTATACCGCCAGGGGCGGATAGATCTGCATCCGGCAATCCCTATGGGCAAACCCGATGGCAAGAAACCCGTTTATGAGGACTACTACCCCCGCTCGCGGACGGGTCTTGGGGGTCTTACGCTCGGCTCCAGTCGCACCATGGGGGTTTTCAGAAAGGACCTGACGCAGACCTTTGCACCGCTTATTGTGGACCCGGTGACCATGACGGCGGTGATCAAGACCTCGATTCGCGTCCCGGAAGACACTTTCCCCACCATCACGCGCACTCCAGGAAGTATGATAAATTTTCGGTACTATGTCGAGGTTGTGGTGGATCTCCGGGGCAAGCTCACTTCCCCGGACCGTTTTCTGCCGCGGTTCAACATGGTCACCTCGGGCGGTAATTACTCGCCCAGTGGACAGGTGCTGAACCCGACCGACGTCAACAATAGTGCCATTACAGCCAATTGGTCGGGTAACATTTTGGATACGGACCATATTCGTCGCGAGAAGGGTGTTGTAGCAGTCGTTTTTGAGGTGGTGATTGGCACGCGGGATTCGCAACGAGGAGTCAAACCTGTGGAATCTGCATCTTCGATGATAGTGGGACCCGACGAAGCTTCGCAGGGCAGTTCCGTCACTGAGCGAGATGCGTGGCCAAGCGAGCCCAATTCGCAAAGCAACGGTGATGCAGAGTTTCATGAAGAGCAGGCGTATCCCTATGATCCGTCGCACTGGCCTGAGTATCCGGGTCAAGGCTATGCGGACGAGCCGCAGTCGTATCAATCGCTGGGGGAGGTGGTCTCCACCCCGTTCGCGGAGGAGCCGTTGGATGAAAAGACGCGGCTACAGCGTGCTGAGCAGATGCTTCTCCCTAGCCAACCTGCCGCTGATGATCCAGGAGTTGGGTCTTCGGACATGGCAGTGCCCACGGCTCCAGTACTACCAGAAGACGATCACCTCCAGGACTACCATCATTTACCCTCCCCGGTCGGAAATGGGACCCCTCGTCCGGCTATTTCAGCCGCGTCAATGCAGACGGTCGTGCCGGGCAGTAGTGCGATGGCTGCCCATGAGGCGACGCAGAGGGAGGATGATAAACAAGAGCTGGAGCGACGGCGACTGATGGCTCAAGCCAGCGCACCCGAGGAATTGGATGTAGCTCCAGCTGAGTCGGGCGATGTCCCCACGGCTCCGGTTTTCCATGATGATGAGGACCATCACTTGGTGGGTGGTATGGCACATGGCGACGAGTCATTGCCGCGATATCAGCGATGACCGAATTAACTTAGGGGGCATGCTTCTATTGTTTCATTTTCTGATCAACTCTATTGCATTGCGAGGCTACCGGGAGATACCATTCAAGTTTTTGTTTTGTTCGTTTTTTTTTTTTTTTTTTTTTTTTTTTTTTTTTTTTTCTAATATCCGCCGCGCATAATGTGTACGATGAG